>NC_135958.1:3270908-3335966 GCF_053455715.1 Rhinoraja longicauda | reverse complement strand
CAGGCCCTTCGGCCCACAGTGCCCATGCTGAACATGATGCCAACTTAAACTGATCTCATCTGCCTGCAAGTGATTCATATTCCTCAATTCCCTGCATATCTGGCACTGTACAGACAGCAACTCTACCGCTGAGCCTCTGTGCCACCTTTCAATTTCTCTAGATCAAGGGGTCACGGTTCCAAAATAAAGGGGTCAGCTTTTCGGGACAGAGATGGGAAGAAGTTTTTTCATTCTGCATTGGTGCAGCACCCTCTACCCTCCCCCCTCCCCCTCCCATCTCCCCCCCCTCCCCCCACCCCCCTCCCATCTCCCCCCACCCCCCTCCCCCTCCCCTCTCCCCCCCCTCCATCCACCCCCCACCCCCCTCCCCTTTCCCCTCCCATCTCCCCCCTTCCCCCACCCCCCTCTCCCCCCTCCATCCACCCCCCACCCCCCTCCCCTTTCCCCTCCTCCCCCCACCCCCTCTCCCCCCCTCCATCCACCCCCCACCCCCTCCCCTTCCCCCTCCCATCTCCCCCCCTCCCCCCACCCCCCTCCCCTCTCCCCCCCTCCCCTCTCCCCCCTCCATCCACCCCCCACCCCCTCCCCTTCCCCCTCCCCTCTCCCCCCCTCCATCCACCCCCTCCCCTTCCCCCTCCCCTCTCCCCCCTCCATCCACCCCCCTCCCCTTCCCCCTCCCCTCTCCCCCCCTCCATCCACCCCCACCCCCCTCCCCTTCCCCTCCCCCCACTCCATCCCCCTCATCCCCTTTATCCTCCCCCCTCCCCCTCCCTCCCTAGGAGATAGATTTAAACTTTAAAATGTGAATAACTTTAAAAATATAACACCGATTTCAATGAAACTTCCTCCATTAGCACCAAAGGGACGACGGTGAGTAAGCTGGGCCTATAATTGTCGCGCTATCGTGTACAGTTTTGTCTCTAGTTCAGGAACAAACAAACAAACGGACAAGAGTTTTAGTGTACAGATTCATGAAGGGGAAAGCCTGAGGACAAAAGTGTGTGTAAGACATGAGGGAAGCTGATGTTGGGTGTAACCCTGAAGTGGGGACGGAGGAATGTGGTCACACTAGGCCACACCCAGCAGTCACAGGCAACCTGTTCCCCCTCACTTGTCACCGAGGGATCTTTGCCTCAAAGTGACTCGAAAGCAAGACATTCTTTGAATGTTAGTAAACACTAGACCAAGTGGACCCGTTGGGCCCAAACCTCTCCTGCATTGGTACAGCACCCTCTCCTCTCCTCTCCTCCCCCCTCCCCCTCCCCCTCCCCCAGGAGATAGATTTAAACGTTAAAATGTTAATAACTCAACTTATTAAAATATAACACCCATTTCAATGAATCTTCCTCCATTAGCACCAAAGGGACGATGGTGAGTAAGGTGGGCCTAGAATTGTCATGCTATTGTGTACTGTTTTGGCTGTAGTTCTGGAACAAACAAACAGACAAACGAGAGTTTTACTATATAGATGATTCATATGAAAATCACACTTTGCACATTATTTGTGCATTGAAGGTGATTGTTGACATCTGTGTTCCCCAGGGAAGAACTCCAACATTCAAGTCAGTTTGGAGCCGGCCTCTCACCAAGCCCAATGTCCCGCCAGACTAATGTGGATGTAAAGGAGAGTGCGAGAGAGAGGGAGAAAGAGAGGGAGAAAGAGTGGGAGAAAGAGAGGGAGAAAGAGAGGGAGAAAGAGTGAGTGGGTGTGGGAGAGAGGGTGAGAGGGAGAGGGTGAGAGGGAGAGGGTGAGAGGGAGAGGGTGAGAGAGGGCGGTCAAGAGGGTGGGCGATAGAGAGCTCGAGAATGAGAGAGGAGCCGGCCTCTCACCAAGCCCATGTCCGCCAGACTAATGTGGATGTAAAGGAGAGTGCGAGAGAGAGGGAGAAAGAGAGGAGAAAGAGTGGAGAAAGAGAGGGAGAAAGAGAGGGGAGAAGAGTGAGTGGGTGTGGGAGAGAGGGGTGAGAGGGAGAGGGTGAGAGGGAGAGGGTGAGAGGGAGAGGGTGAGAGAGGGCGGTCAAGAGGGTGGGCGATAGAGAGCTCGAGAATGAGAGAGAGAGGGTGAGAGATAGAGAAGGGGTAGAGATGGTGAGAGAGAGACGAGAGTGAGAGAGGGTTGGTAAAGGGTGAGGGAGAGAGAGGGGAAGGTGGAGGGAGAGGGAGAGGGAGAGGAGAGTGTGAGAGAGAGGGAGAAAGAGAGGGTGAGTGTGAGTGAGTGAGAGAATGAGTGAGTGAGTGAGTGGGAGAGAGAGGGTGAGAGAGAGAGAGTGCGTGAGAGAAAGAGAAGATGAGAGAGCGGGGTAGAAAGGGCGATGTGAGTGGGTGAGAGAGAGGGTGGGAGTGAGAGTGAGGTTGTGATAGAGAGAGGAGAGGAAAGAGGAGAGAGAGAGAGAGCGAGGGTGGGAGAGGGAGAGAGAGCGAAGGTGGGAGAGAGGGGAGAGAGAAAGGGTGAGAGAGTGAGAGAGCGAGGGTGGGAGAGAGAGAGTCAGTAAGTTATTAAATTAATTTCCAGCAGATTGGGACTTGGAAGGGCTCCTACGTACTCCTCTAGCAACCCCTGGTGGACACAATACATTATTGCAAGTTATTAGCCGGAGCTTAAATTGAGTTTGCTTAGCCCTACACCATTCCTAAATTAAGGTAGATGTTTTTAAAGTTGTAAATTCCTACAGCAATTTTCATCAAATTGGCTGCTACCCTCTCAGACAAGCGTTAGCCAGAGAGACAGGCAAAGCCGGAGTAACTCAGCGGGTCAGGCAACATCTCTGAACAAAGGAATAGGTGCCGTTTAGGGTCGAGACTAGGGGTTGCCAACTTCCTCACTCCCAAATACGGGACAAGGTGACGTCACCGCCCCGCGCCCCATGTGACCTCACCCAGCCAGTGGCCACGTGCTCCCGCTCCACCAATGGATCGCTGGCCGGCACGGACTCGGTGGGCCGAAGGGCCTGTTTCTGTGCTGTATCTCTAAACTAAATAAACTTAAACTAATTTACGATAGGATATATCAGGACCATTCGCTGGAGTAATGAGAGATGCAAATTTGGGGTACATCACTGACCTCCATTCCATCTTTAATGTTAATAGGGTATACGCATGGTCTAAAATATTTGATAATCATTAATCAATGACAATCTGGACTCAGAATTGTACAGCATGGAAACGGGCCCTTCGACCCACCATGTCCACCATTTTGCCCATCTACACTCATCCCAAATGTTCCCATTCGGACCCATATCCTTCTGCGCCTTGTGTAGGAAGGAACTGCAAGTGCTGATTTAAACAAAGATAGACACAAAAAGCTGGAGTAACTCAGCGGGACAGGCAGCATCTCTGGAGAGAAGGAATGGGTGATTTTTCGACCTGAAACGTCACCCATTCCTTCTCTCCAGAGATGCTGCCTGTCCCGCTGAGGTCCTCCTTCTGTGCCTTGCCCATATAAGTGCCTGCCTGAATGCCTCGTAAACATAATATCTTATCCCACCTCACATGGGAGTGTATTTCAGATATCAATCACTCTCATCCTCTGAAATCCCTCTTAATTCTTCTACTTATCACCTTAAACCATAGGCCATAGGCTCTGAATCAAAGGATGTTCCTTTAGAAAAGAGATGAGGAGGACTTTCTTTAGTCAGAGGGTGGTGAATCTGTGGAATTCATTGCCACAGATGGCTGTGGAGACCAAGTCAGTGGATATTTTTAAGGCACAAATTGACAGATTCTTGATAAGTAAGAGTGTCAGGGGTGTTGGGGAGAAGGCAGGAGAATGGAGTTGAGAGGGAGAGATAGATCAGCCATGATTGAATGGCGGAGCAGACACGTTGGCAGAGTGGCCTAATTCTGCTCCTATCACTGATGAACGTGAATTTATGAAAACTACCCAGTTTGGAAAATCCTTCTGAGGAGGGGCCATGAGGTTATGGGACAGAGTGCTGGAGTAACTCAGCGTGTCAGGCAGCATCTCTGGAGAACATGGATAGGTGACGTTTCACAGAGTGCTGGAGTAACTCAGCGGGTCAGGCAGCATCTCTGGAGAACATGGATAGGTGATGACAGTCAGTGTAATGATACGTGAGTTAATAATGCTGCAGACTGTCAAGCAATTTCAAACAGATTTGACTCAAAATGCTGGAGTAATTCACAGCAGCATCTCTGGAGGAAAGGATTAGGTGACATTTTGTGTCAAGACCCTTCTTCAGACTGAGAGTCGGGGCAGAGGGAAACTAGAGGCATGAAAACGTTCAGAACAAATCAGATGTAGATTAGACCATTAACTTTGCCAGTAACCTTCTTAGAAATGATCAGTGGTTATCAGAGTGGGAATGGCTCAACGATTTCAGTCATCTGAAATGGGCAGGACTACAAGGCATGCATCATAGTGAGGAGCAGGCCTATGCCCAACTGGAATCTTTATCTCACTCACTCATTTACTAGTAAGCCAATGGTTCTTGCGAACACTGATCTCGACCCGAAACGTCACCCATTCCTTCTCTCCAGAGATGCTGCCTGTCCCGCTGAGTTACTCCAGCATTTTGGGTCTATCTTGATCACACAGACATGGACTCTGCATTTGGTGCCTGAATACTGGAGACCAACTTCACATAAAACATGTTGTGAAAATATCCATTTGTTTGAGTTGGGAGAATCAGAACCAACAGGTGGCGCAGCGGTAGAGTTGCTGCCTCACAGCGCCAGAGACCCGGGTTCAATCCAGACTACGGGTACTGTCTGTACGGAGTTTGTACGTTCTCCCCGTGACCCGCCTGGGTTTTCTCCAGGATCTCCCGTTTCCTCCCACATTCCAAAGACGCAAAGGTTTGAAGCTTAATTGGCTTCGGTGAAATTGCAAATTGTCCCTAGTGTGTGTGGGATAGTGTTAGTGTGCGGGGATCGCTGGTCGGCGTGGACTCGGTGGGCCGAAGGGCCTGTATCTTTGAACTAAACTAAAGATGCTACCTGACCCACTGAGTTCCTCCAACAAGATTCCAGCATTTGTAGTTCCTTGTGTGTCATGACAATAATTCCTTGATTCCTTACTGAGCAATAATAATGGTCTCGCAGAGGAGGGAGCTTAGTATGAGTCAGTCAACATGCATTCCCTTGAAATATGTTGCCTCCCTTTTTATCCTATCCAGTTTTGGTTATTAAAGATTATGTAACATAGCAATTGCTGGCTAATCACGAGTGGTGTAGAAATAATCAATGCAACTCATCACCTCTGATGTTGTCCACTTCAGCTTGCTCCATTTAGTTAATGTACAAATCACATTGCCCTTCAAATCAGTCTTAAACAGTCAAGGGAAGAGGTGGATAGATTTTCAACTTTATATTGCACTTTATCCGGCGGTAGAGTTGCTGCCTCACAGCGCCGGAGACCCGGGTTCGATCCCGACTACGGGTGCTGTCTGTACGGAGTTTGTACGTTCTCCCCGTGACCTGCGTGGGTTTTCTCCAGGATCTCCGGTTTCCTCCCACACCCCAAAGACGTGCGGGTTTGTAGGCTAATTGGCTTGGTAAAATTGTAAAGTGTCCCTAGTGTGTGTAGGATAGCGCTAGTGTGCGGCACTGTAGGCCTGGACACTGTAGGCCTGGACACTGTAGGCCTGGACACTGTAGGCCTGGACACTGTAGGCCTGGACACTGTAGGCCTGGACACTGTAGGCCTGTCACTGTAGGCCTGGACACTGTAGGCCTGGACACTGTAGGCCTGGACACTGTAGGCCTGGACACTGTAGGCCTGGACACTGTAGGCCCGGACACTGTAGGCCTGGACACTGTATGCCTGGACACTGTAGGCATGGATACTGTAGGCCTGGACACTGTAGGCCCGGACACTGTAGCCCGGGGGCCAGTTGCAGCGCAGAAACAGGCCCTTCGCTGGTCGGCATGGACTCAGTGGGCCGAAGGGCCTGTTTCCTCACTACATCTCTAAACATTTCTAAAGTTTATTTTGTTGCTTGTTTATAGCCAAGACTCTGCAGGTTGTTAAAATAGGACCTTCCTTTTGGCAATTGAAGCAGTTGGCATAGCAAAACTGATTGTAACAATAGCAACAGGCTTAAATGGTCTAACCAGTACAATTTAGACTGTGTTTCGTGGCCCTGGGCTGTGCTCTACTCCTTGACTGCAAACTGCATCCGTACGAGTCACTTGTGGTGGCCATAACTCTCTGGCACTCCGCACTGACCCAATATTATGCAGATCCAAATGTCAGGCGTTGCATGCTTAATGGCTTTGTATGAATGCAGGATTACACCACAAACCTACTGATGGAGCACGATCTACGAAAGCACCAAAATCTGATGCATGGATAAATTATTTAATAAAAGCAACAAGTCTCATCGTGCTTCTAGCTCCTTGTCACAAACTTAGAATGGAGTTGAAGGGTTGAGTTTAGTTTCCAGATGCAGCGCAGAAGCAGGCCCTTCGGCCCGCTGAGTCTGAGCCCGTGCTGACCAGCGGTCCCCACACACGATCACCATCCTGTGCACATGAGGGGCAATTCACAATTTTACCAAAGGCAATTTGTTTACAAACCTGCACATCTTTGGAGTGTGGGAGGAAACCGGAGCGCCCGGAGAAAACCCACTCAGGTCACGGGGAGAACGTGCAAACTCCGTACGGACAGCACACGTAGTCACCGGGGTCTCCGGCGCTGTACGGCAGCAACGCTACCACGGCACCACCCTCAACCTGAAGCATAAACTGTCCACTCCCACAGATGCTGCCTGACCCGCTGAGTTCCTCCAGCTACTCTCTTCTTTTGCTGCAGATTCCAGCATCTGGGGTCTCTTGTGCTTCCCTGTAGCTTTTAGCTCTATCTAACGGCATCAGGATAACAACTGTGGGCATGGCAGGCAGGCAGCTGAAGGACGCCACCTTCTACCCCATCAACAGTATTGCCTTGTACGCTGCTTAGTGATACAGCTCGGAGGAGTTTGGTCATTTTAAAATCTGACCGGTTTCAAGAGAGAGTTAGATTGAGGTCTTCGGGCTGAAATAATCAAGGGTTATGGGGAGAAAGCAGGAACGGGGTACTGATTTTGGATGATCAGCCATTATCACATTGAATGGCGGTGCTGGCTCGAAGGGCCGAATGGCCTCCTCCTGCACCTATTTTTTAAGGTTGTGGCTACATATGCTGGCAGTGACAGCAGATGATTTATGCCTACATAACGAGAGGCAGGTGGTGGCTTGAACACATGACAGGAACGCCAAGTTCCTGAGTCACACGTTATTATATCAAAACAAGAACATTTTCAAAGCCGCTTGGCTGATGGAGGCACCCCCAAAATGAAGAGACATGCTTCAGAGTACGACTGGTCATGAGAATTAGAAGTCCAGAGGCTGCCAACAAGGAACTACTGCAAAATACAGGAAGACAGCAGGTTGCAACAAATTGGAGGAGGTTTGGGATGGGTTAAGTCAGTCGGAAACTGTTATTAAGTCTTACAGCACGGAAACAGGCCCTTCAGCCCAGCTTTCCCATGCCGACCAATGTTCCCCATCTACTCTAGTCCCACATCCCTTCAAACCTTCCCTATCCATGCAACTATCCAACTGTCTTATAACGGCACGGTGGCGCAGCGGTAGAGTTGCTGCCTTACAGCGAATGCAGCGCCGGAGACTCAGGTTCGATCCTGACTACGGGCGCCGTCTGTACGGAGTTTGTACGTTCTCCCCGTGACCTGCGTGGGTTTTCTCCGAGATCTTCGGGTTCCTCCCACACTCCAAAGACGTACAGGTATGTAGGTTAATTGACTGGGTAAATGTAAAAATTGTCCCTAGTGTATGTAGGATAGTGTTAATGTGCGGGGATCGCTGGGCGGCGCGGACCCGGTGGGCCGAAGGGCCTGTTTACGCGCTGTATCTCTAAATCGAAATCTAAAATGTTGTAGTTTCTGCCTCAACGACCTCCTCTGGCAGCTCATTCTATATACCCACCACCCTCTGTACATAAAGGTTGCCTCTCAGATTCCTACTAAACCTCTGGTTCTTGATTCCCCTACTCTGGGCAAAAGACTGTGCAATCACCCCACCTGATGCCCTCATGACCTTGCACACCTCTGTAAGATAATCACTCAGCCTCCAGTGCTCCAAGGAACACAGCCCTAGTCTGCCCAACGACTCGCAATAGCTCAGGCACTCAAGTCCTGGCAACATCCTCATACATTCAAGTCAAGTCAAGTCAAGTCAATTTATTCACAAAATGCTGGAGTAACTCAGCAGGTCAGGCAGCATCTCGGGAGAGAAGGAATGGGTGATGTTTCGGGTCGAGACCCTTCTTCAGACTGATATTTTTGGGGCAGTGATAGATAGATTCGTGATTAGTACAGTTGTCAGGGGTTATGGGGAGAAGGCAGGAGAATGGGGTTAGGAGGGATAGATCAGCCATGATTGAATGGCAGAGTAGACATGATGGGCCAAACGGCCTTATTCTGCTCCTATCCCATAAATCTTCTCTGCACTCTTTTCAAATGATCCCTTCATCCTTAGTCTCCTGCTAATTCCCATTTCTTTGTCCTGGTTTATTTGACACCAACGACAGGAAACTACAGGGCATCTTATAATTACATCCTTCACTTTATTTAATTGACATGTCCTACCTACAGCATGGAGATTAATTAAATACAGCACCAAATATACCCCTCAATCAACCTCTGATAATTGCTCCAATATGTTTAATTAACAATGAAACTGAACACTTTAATTGAAGTTTAATGAAAACATCAGTTTTAGCTCTCATAATGGAAGCAGCCTTTCCAATTGATAAATGAGATGGATGGCTTATTTGGTGAGCCAGCACCACCATTCAATATGTAAGAAAATAACTGCAGATGCTGGTACAAATCAAAGGTATTTATTCACAAAATGCTGGAGTAACTCAGCAGGTCAGGCAGCATCTCAGGACAGAAGGAAAGAAGCATCTCTCCTGAGATGCTGCCTGACCTGCTGAGTTACTCCAGCATTTTGTGAATAAATACCACCATTCAATATGGTCATCCAAAATCAGTACCCCATTCCTGCTTTCTCCCCATATCCCTTGATTCCGTTAGCCCCAAGAGCTATATCTCTCTCTTGAAAACATCCGGTGAATTGGCCTCCACTGCCTTCTGTGGCAGAGAACTCCACAGATTCACAACTCTCTGGCTGAAAAAGTTTTTCCTCATCTCAGTCCTAAATGGCCTACTCCTTATATCTTAAACTGTGGCCCCTGGTTCTGGACTCCCCCAACATGGGGAACATTTTTCACCAGGGGGTGCCGCCCGATGGCTGCCTCGCCTACAGTCTGTCCTTTTCAAACTTTGTTTGTTATTTTTGGTAAGTTTTAAAAGTCTGTGTAAATGTTCTCTGGTTTGTTTTATGTGGGGGGTGGGGGAGGAGGGTCGGGGGAAACTTTTTTGCAATCTCTTACCTTGCCGGAGATGCGATGGTTTTCCGGATCGTATCTCCGGTCGCTCTGCGGCCTAACATTGTGGAGCTGGCGGCCTTGCCTGGGACTGACTTTCAGCCCCCCCGCGGGGCGTGGACTTAGCATCCGAGCCTGCGATCCCTTGCTTGGGATCGACGCTCCAACGCGGCCTGCGGACTTTAACATCAGGAGCTCGCAGTCTCGGGTTGAGACCGGTCGGGAGCTCGAAGCTGCACGAGGTTCGACTGGCCCCGACCCGGGGAAGATCGCCGGCGTGGGGGAGTTGAGATCCCCCCCCCACCCGATGCAGGAGCTTGATCGCCCCGACGGGGAAGGCTCGCCGCCGGCTATGGGAGTCAAGATCATCCCGTCAACGGAAGGTTAGAGGCCCCCGACCGCTGGAGGACAAAGAAGGGAGAGATGGAACGTTTTTTTCACCTTCCATCACAGTGAGGAATGTGGAGGTGCCACTGTGGTGGATGTTCATGTTAAAGTGTGTTGTGTGTGTCCTGGTGCTTTTCATTGGTTTGTGTGGAAAATGACATTCCTCGTATGTTCCAAAACATACTTGGCTAATAAAGTATGGTTGTGATTGATTTTTCCTGCATCTAACCTGTCTAATCCCTTAATGATTTTAAATGTCTCTATAAGATCCCCACTCATCCTTCGAAATTCCAGTGAATACAAGCCCAGTCGACCCATTCTTTCATCGTGTCAGTCCCGCCATCCCAGGAATTAACCTGGCGAACCTATGCAGCACTCCCTCAATAACAAGATTGGCGCAGCGGTAGAGTTGCTGCCTTACAGTGCTTGCAGCGCCAGGGACCTGGGTTCGATCCCGACTACAGGTGCTGTCTGCACTGTACATGTTTGTACGTTCTCCCTGTGAGTTTTCTCCCAGATCTTCCGTTTCCTCTCGCACTCCAAAGACATACAGGTTTGTAGGTTAATTGTCCCTAGTGTGTGTGTGTGTGTGTTGGATAGTGTTAATGTGCTGGGATCGCTGGTCGGTGTGGACACGGTGGGCCACAGGGCCTGCTTCCACGCTGTATCTCCAAACTAAACAAGAACGTCCTTCCTCAAATTAGGAGACCAACACTGCACAATTATGTTGCAAGTTTTGTCCAGCTCATACCCAAGCTGGATGGCTCCATCCTTTATCAACAGCCCACTCTTACTTCATTGTAGAGTCATCCTTTGGACACACACAGGCCGATCAGCCCTCGGTTCACCCAGCTGACAAGAATCAGTGAAAAACAAACAGTTCTCAAACAAATTGGTTCCAAATTAATACTTTGGTTCCAAATTGTGTCCGTTTCTCACACACACACACCTCTCCTTCATTGCTGTTGCTACAAAGCCATGAAAATAATGTGCCATGGACAAGTGATTAATTAAGGCAATTACTTTGGCACTTTATTAAAAAACACTCACTTTCTCTTCCACTGTAACTAATGAACCAGGGGCCACACAGTCTAAGAATAAAGGGGAGGAGGCCATTTAAAACTGAAGTGAGAAGAAACTTTTTCACCCAGAGAGTTGTGAATTTGTGGAATTCTCTGCCACAGAGGGCAGTGGAGGCCAAGTCACTGGATGGATTTAAAAGAGAGTTAGATAGAGCTCTAGGGGCTAGTGGAATCAAGGGATATGGGGAGAAGGCAGGCACGGGTTACTGGTTGTGGATGATCAGCCATGATCACAATGAATGGCGGTGCTGGCTCGAAAGGCCAAATGGCCTCCTCCTGCACCTATTTTCTATATTTTCTATGAATACCTGTAACAATGCAGAAACAAGGAACTGCATATGCTGATTTACGATTAGAAAAAGACAACACGATAGAGTAACTCAGCAGGTCAGGCAGCATCCCTGAAGAACATGGAGTAACTCAGCAGGTCAGGCAGCATCCCTGAAGAACATGGAGTAACTCAGCAGGTCAGGCAGCATCCCTGAAGAACATGGAGTAACTCAGCAGGTCAGGCAGCATCCCTGAAGAACATGGATAGATAATGTTTCGGTTTGGGTCCCTTCTTCCGACCTTTAATAAGTCAGGGTCCCAATTTAGCCCTTAATATATTTTATTAATGTTATTATTAATATATCTGTCGTGCTGCTGCAAGAATGCAATTATTCTATCTGGGACATATGACAATAAAACACTTGGCTATTATACTGCCGGCCAATCTCACTGGGTGCACCCAACTTTCTAATAACAAGATGTTTAATGGTCTTCCACACATTATGAACGCCTTCTATAAAACTAACGAGATTTAAACCAAACTAATTAAGGAGATTATTTACTTGGATAAACGAGGATCACAGATTTGAGTCAGATGGCCTGAGCTTCCAAAAAATAAAAAAGAGTAGCGATTCATTTCCCACCCGTTGATACTACAGGTCCACCCCTGATTTTCAGGCAACTAGCACTTCTGCTTCTCCTTTAATCTGGGGGGGGGGGGGTACAAAAAAATCACCAGAGCACGTTTTGAAATCCCTCCTGGAAGTCCCCCTGAAAATTGAATTGAATCAAATTGAATAAATGTTATTAGCCAAGTATGTATACATACAAGGAAATTATCACGGTGCTTTGCTCACAAGTAACAACACGACATACAGTAAATAATTAAGAATGAATCATTATAATTCACACCTGTGAAGAATGAAATAAAATACCAGAGCACAAGGAGACTCGACTTTTGGTTGTTGAGTAGAGCTATCGCTCTTGGGAAAAAAAGCTGTTTTTATGTCTGGCTGTGGCTGCTTTGACAGTCCGGAGTCACCTTCCAGAGGGAAGTGCTGCAAAGAGTTTGTGGCCAGGGTGAGAGGGGTCAGAGATGATCTTGCCCGCTCACTTCCTGGCCCTTGCAGTGTACAGTTCGTCGATGAGGGGGTGGGAAGGTTTGTAGCCAACAATGGGCGGCATGGTAGCGCAGCGGTAGAGTTGCTGCCTTACAGCGAATGCAGCGCCGGAGACTCAGGTTCGATCCTGACTACGGGTGCTGTACTGTACGGAGTTTGTACGTTCTCCCCGTGACCTGCGTGGGTTTTATCCGAGATCTTCGGTTTCCTCCCACACTCCAAAGCCGTACAGGTTTGTAGGTTAATTGGCTGGGCAAAATGTAAAAATTGTCCCTAGTGGGTGTAGGATAGTGTTAGTGTGCGGGGATCGCTGGGCGGCGCGGACCCGGTGGGCCGGTTTCTACGCTCTATCTCCAAATCTCAAATCTAAAAACCTTCTCAGCTGCGTTGCAGCCTCCGGTTGTCGTGCTTGGTGGCTGAGCCAAACCAGACCATGATGGAGAAGGTGAGGACGGAGTCTATGATGGCAGTATAAAACTGGACCATCATTGCCTGTGGCAGATTGTGTTTCCTCAACAAATGCAGTGCCTAGGCCAGGTGAGGCATCTGAGACAGCCTCATTGTGACTTCCATGCCAATCGGTACATTGAATTTGCTGCCCAGCCAGAACCAGCATGGCAAAGTTAGTCTCTAACTAAATATAATGACATGCAGCATGATACAACCCCCAAAGTTGTTAAACTGAAGACATATCTAAAATGTTTTTTTCAAAAAGAGACCCCTGCGCAAGCCGAAATTTTAGCTCTTGAGGGAGAGCAGCGAAGGTTCACCAGGTTAATTCCCAGGATGGCGGGACTGACATATAATAATAATAATAATAATAATAATACATTACATTTATATAGCGCTTTTCATATACTCAAAGACGCTTTACAGGGATTTAGAGAACATAGGGAAGTGAATAAATAGATAAATAAGTAAACGAACAGAGAAAGGAGACAGAAGGTGAGGTGACCTTCAGTGGTTGAAGGCAGTACTGAACAGGTGAGACTTCAGTGATGTTTTGAATGTGGTGAGTGTGGAGGAGTCTCTGACGGTTTGAGGTAGTGAGTTCCATAGGGTGGGAGCAGCGATGGAGAAAGCCCTGTCCCCCCAGGATCTGAGTTTGGTCCGGATGTGGGGGGATAGGAGATTGGCAGCAGCAGAGCGGAGGGTGCAGGTGGGAGTGTGCCTGTGGAGGAGGTCGGTCAGGTAGGATGGGCCAGGTTATGGAGGGCTTTGTAGGTCATGAGGAGGATTTTGTACTGGATTCTCTGGGGGATGGGGAGCCAGTGGAGTTTATAAAGGACGGGGGTGATATGGTCACGGATCGGGGTGTGGGTGAGTAGACGGGCAGCGGAGTTTTGAATGTATTGAAGTTTACTGATGATTTTTTAGGGTGCGCCATAGAGGAGGCTGTTGCAGTAGTCCAGACGGGAGGTGATGAAGGCGTGGATGAGGGTTTCTGCAGCTGTGGAGGAGAGGCATGGACGGAGACGGGCAATGTTTTTGAGGTGGAAGAAGGCTGTCTTTGTGATGTGTTTGATGTGTTTGTCGAAGGAGAGGGTTTGATCAAGGATGATTCCAAGATTCCGGATGTGAGGTGAGGTGGATACTGGGAGACCATCAATGTTGAGGATGAAGTTTTGGGTGGATTTGGTGAGCGTTTTTGGACCAATGATGATGATTTCAGATTTGTTGCAGTTGAGTTTGAGGAAATTTGATTGAAGCCAAGATTTTATTTCAGTGATGCAGTTTGTCAGTGTAGAGTGTGTGGTGGTGGAGATTGACTTGGTGGAGATGAGGAGCTGGATATCATCGGCTGATATCATCATATGATGAAAGAATGGATCTAATGGGCTTCTATTCACTGGAATTTAGAGGGATGAGAGGGGATCTTATAGAAACATAAAATTCTTAAGGGCTTGGACAGGCTAGATGGAGGAAAAATGTTCCCCTCGTTGGGGGGAGTCCAGAGCCAGGGATCACAGTTTAAGAATAAGGAGTAGACAATAGACAATAGACAATAGGTGCAGGAGTAGGCCATTCAGCCCTTCGAGCCAGCACCGCCATTCAATGCGATCATGGCTGATCACTCTCAATCAGTACCCCGTTCCTGCCTTCTCCCCATACCCCCTCACTCCGCTATCCTTAAGAGCTCTATCCAGCTCTCTCTTGAAAGCATCCAACGAACTGGCCTCCACTGCCTTCTGAGGCAGAGAATTCCACACCTTCACCACCCTCTGACTGAAAAAGTTCTTCCTCATCTCCGTTCTAAATGGCCTACCCCTTATTCTCAAACTGTGGCCCCTTGTTCTGGACTCCCCCAACATTGGGAACATGTTATCTGCCTCTAATGTGTCCAATCCCCTAATTATCTTATATGTTTCAATAAGATCCCCCCTCATCCTTCTAAATTCCAGTGTATACAAGCCCAATCGCTCCAGCCTTTCAACATACGACAGTCCCGCCATTCCGGGAATTAACCTAGTGAACCTACGCTGCACGCCCTCCATAGCAAGAATATCCTTCCTCAAATTTGGAGACCAAAACTGCACACAGTACTCCAGGTGCGGTCTCACAAGGGCCCGGTACAACTGTAGAAGGACCTCTTTGCTCCTATACTCAACTCCTCTTGTTACGAAGGCCAACATTCCATTGGCTTTCTTCACTGCCTGCTGAACCTGCATGCTTCCTTTCATTGACTGATGCACTAGGACACCCAGATCTCGTTGAACTCCCCCTCCTCCTAACTTGACACCATTCAGATAATAATCTGCCTTTCTATTCTTACTTCCAAAGTGAATAACCTCACACTTACCTACATTAAACTGCATCTGCCATGTATCCGCCCACTCACACAACCTGTCCAAGTCACCCTGCAGCGTTATTGCATCTTCCTCACAATTCACACTACCCCCCAACTTAGTATCATCTGCAAATTTGCTAATGGTACTTTTAATCCCTTCGTCTAAGTCATTAATGTATATCGTAAATAGCTGGGGTCCCAGCACCGAACCTTGCGGTACCCCACTGGTCACTGCCTGCCATTCCGAAAGGGACCCATTTATCCCCACTCTTTGCTTTCTGTCTGTCAACCAATTTTCTATCCATGTCAGTACCCTACCCCCAATACCATGTGCCCTAATTTTGCCCACTAATCTCCTATGTGGGACCTTGTCGAAGGCTTTCTGAAAGTCGAGGTACACCACATCCACTGACTCTCCCTTGTCAATTTTCCTAGTTACATCCTCAAAAAATTCCAGTAGATTTGTCAAGCATGATTTCCCCTTCGTAAATCCATGCTGACTCGGAATGATCCCGTTACTGCTATCCAAATGCTCAGCAATTTCGTCTTTTATAATTGACTCCAGCATCTTCCCCACCACTGATGTCAGACTAACTGGTCTATAATTACCCGTTTTCTCTCTCCCTCCTTTCTTAAAAAGTGGGATAACATTTGCTATCCTCCAATCCACAGGAACTGATCCTGAATCTATAGAACATTGAAAAATGATCTCCAATGCTTCCACTATTTCTAGAGCCACCTCCTTAAGTACTCTGGGATGCAGACCATCAGGCCCTGGGGATTTATCAGCCTTCAGTCCCATCAGTCTACCCAAAACCATTTCCTGCCTAATGTGGATTTCCTTCAGTTCCTCCATCACCCTAGGTTCTCCGGCCCCTAGAACATTTGGGAGATTGTGTGTATCTTCCTCAGTGAAGACAGATCCAAAGTAACGGTTTAACTCGTCTGCCATTTCTTTGTTCCCCATAATAAATTCCCCTGCTTCTGTCTTCAAGGGACCCACATTTGCCTTGACTATTTTTTTCCTCTTCACGTACCTAAAAAAACTTTTGCTATCCTCCTTTATATTATTGGCTAGTTTACCCTCGTACCTCATCTTTTCTCCCCGTATTGCCTTTTTAGTTAACTTTTGTTGCTCTTTAAAAGAGTCCCAATCCTCTGTCTTCCCACTCTTCTTTGCTATGTTATACTTCCTCTCCTTAATTTTTATGCTGTCCCTGACTTCCCTCGTCAGCCACAGGTGTCTCTTACTCCCCTTAGAGTCTTTCCACCTCTTTGGAATAAATTGATCCTGCAACCTCTGCATTATTCCCAGGAATACCTGCCATTGCTGTTCTACCGTCTTCCCTGCTAGGGCCTCCTTCCAATCAATTTTGGCCAGCTCCTGCCTCATGCCTCTGTAATCCCCTTTGCTATACTGTAATACCGACACTTCCGATTTTCCCTTCTGCCTTTCCATTTGCAGAGTAAAACTTATCATGTTGTGATCACTGCCTCCTAATGGCTCTTTTACCTCTAGTCCCCTTATCAGATCAGGATCATTACACAACACTAAATCCAGAATTGCCTTCTCCCTGGTAGGCTCCAGTACAAGCTGTTCTAAGAATCCATCTCGAAGGCACTCTACAAACTCTCTTTCCTGGGGTCCATTTCCAACCTGATTTTCCCAGTCTACCTGCATGTTGAAATCTCCCATAACCACCGTAGCATTACATTTTTGACACGCCAATTTTATCTCCCGATTCAACTTGCACCCTATGTCGAGGCTACTGTTTGGGGGCCTATAGATAACTCCCATTAGGGTCTTTTTACCCTTACAATTTCTCATTTCTATCCATACTGATTCAACATCTCCTGATTCTATGTCACCCCTTGCAAGGGAATGAATATCATTCCTTACCATCAGAGCAACCCCACCCCCTCTGCCCACCTGTCTGTCTTTTCTATACGTTGTGTACCCCTGAATATTCAGTTCCCAGCCCTGGTCCTCTTGTAACCATGTCTCAGTGATCCCTACAACATCATACTTGCCCATGACTAACTGAGCCTCAAGCTCATCCACTTTATTTTTTATACTACGCGCATTTAAGTACAACACTTTAACTTCTGTATTTACCTCCTCTCTCACATCGTTCACAAATGGCCCTGCCCTTAATTTCTTTTCCGCTCTAGAACTTCTGTTCCCATTCTTCCGAGAGTCTTTTGCAATATCTCCTGTATTCCCTTTGACCTCATCTTCATATTCACAATTTGTTAACCCCTCCCCCCCACTACTTAGTTTAAAGCCACAGGTGTCACACTAGCAAACCTGCCTGCCAGAATGTTTGTCCCCCTGCTGTTAAGATGCAACCCGTCCCTTTTGTACAAGTCACCCCTAGCCCAGAAGAGATCCCAGTGGTCCAGAAATCTAAATCCCTGCTCTCTGCACCAGCCCCTCAGCCATAAATTCATACCCTCTATCTCTCTGTTCCTGGCCTCACCAGCACGAGGTACCGGTAGCAGTCCAGAGATAACCACCTTCGACGTCCTACTTCTCAGCGCTTTTCCCAACTCTCTAAACTCCCGCTGTAGCACCTCCTTCCTCTTCCGCCCGACGTCATTCGTGCCCACGTGCACAACGACTTCAGGTTGATCGCCTTCCCTCACTAGGATTTTCTGAAGCCGGTCTGTGATGTGTTGAACCCTGGCACCAGGGAGGCAACAGACCATCCTCAAGTCCCTCCTGCTGCCACAGAATCTTCTGTCCGTCCCTCGGACTATGGAGTCACCGACCACTACGGCTCTTCCAGACTTCGGTCTCCCCTGTCGTGTATCCTTGCCAACAGGTCCGCCACTCGGACTGGAAACGTCTTCTGCCCCGACAGTTCCCAAGAGGGTATACCTATTTGCAATAGGCACAGCCACTGGGGTGTCCTGTAGTCCACGTCCACTCCCCCCGGAAACAGTCTCCCACCTTCGCTCGACCTGGACCCTTGGCGTGACAGCCTCACAATAGGTCCTGTCGAGGAAACTCTCGCATTCCCGGATGGCCCTGAGGTCATCCAACTGCCTCTCCAACTCCACCACACGTCCCTTCAGGAGCTGCACCTGGACACAGTTCTTGCAGGTGTAGCTCCCAGAAGCTCCCGCGACGTCCCTGTCTTCCCACATCCTGCAGGAAACACACCGCACCAACTTTTCCGCCATTTAGTAGGCCATTTAGGCCATTTAGGACTGAGATGAAGAAAAACTTTTTCACCCAGAGTTGTGAATCTGTGGAATTCTCTGCCACAGAAGGCAGTGGAGGCCAATTCACTGGATGTAGAGTTAGATATAGCTCTTGGGGCTAACGGAATCAAGGGATATGGGGAGAAAGCAGGGACAGGGTACTGATTTTGGATGAGTCGTGATCATTTTCAATGGCGGTGCTGGCTCGAAGGGCCTACTCCTGCACCTACTTTTTATGTTTCCATGAAAAGCTTGGTTGGCACCACCAAAATGAATGAATGAATAAGCTTATTGGCCCAGTATGTACACATACAGGCCATTCTTAGTCTCGTGTGTGACCAAAAATGTGAAAATTTGTGAAATACATCTCTTCCAATTCTGAAAGCATTACAGGTATATTGTTTTGTACTGTCTATATGACTTATATATGTCGAAGTTTATCAAGTAACGGGCGGCATGGTGGCACAGCGGTAGAGTTGCTGCCTTACAGCGAATGCAGCGTCGGAGACTCAGGTTCGATCCTGACTACGGGTGCTGTACTGTACGGAGTTTGTACGTTCTCCCCGTGACCCGCGTGGGTTTTCTCCGAGATCTTTGGTTTCCTCCCACACTCCAAAGACGTACAGGTTTGTAGGTTAATTGGCTGGGCAAATGTAAAAATTGTCCCTAGTGGGTGTAGGATGTGCGGGGATCGCTGGGCGGCGTGGACCCGGTGGGCCGAAGGGCCTGTTTCTGCGCTGCATCTCTAAATCTAAATCTAAAGTGAAATTTTGATGTTATGCTGACAATGTTTGTTTAGGGCGAGGTCAAATATGACTGGTCACCAGACCTAAACAAACATTGTCAGTATAACATAAACATTTCACTTGATAAACTGTGACATAAATAAGTCATATATACAGTACAAAACAACATACCTGTAATGCTTTCAGAATTAGAAGAGATGTATTCCACAATTTTTCACATTTCTGGTCACACAAGTGACTAAGAATGGGGGGGGGGGGCCCTACAAGGAATGCTCCTTGGTGCCCCACTCACAAGTAACAACACGAACATACAGTAAACAATTAAGAATAATTAATATCTCCAAAGTATTGGAGATATTGTAGAAAAAAAAGGTTAAAGTGGAGACTAAGAAGTAATTATACCCGTTCTTAAAATGAGCATGCCAATGTAGTTTGGCAAGAAGCTAAGTTAAGAGTCCTAAGCATAGAAGCAGGGCCTTTAGCTCACCAGGTCTATACCAATAAATACTTACCAATACTAACCCCATTCAACAACACTTGGTCCATAACCTGCTCTGCCCTGGCAATTCAATAGCTCACAGTTCTTCCTAAAATGTTGTGGTAATACTTGCCACTTGCCCCCATCATCTTCTCTGGCACGGCATTACAGATTGTAGCTAACTTCTGGGCCAGGGAATTCTCTCTTGGATTCCCACTAAACCTCTTATTCCTCATCTTAAACCTATGCCCTCTGTTCCTAGTCACCTTCACCTTTCTATCTAGGCCACCCCAATTTTGTACACCTCAGGTCTCCTCTGCAGCAAGGAAAACGAAACAAATCCAGTCTCGCCTCAATTTAAACATTCCATCTCGGGAACATCTAAATGATTCTCCTCTTCACCTTGTCTCACGTAGTCATGCCCTTGCTGTGGCTCGACGACCAAAATTGCACACTCTATTCCAGACGTGGCCTAATCAATGTTCCACAAACCTGCCTACTGTAGCCCAGTTAAAGGCAGCACATATTCCCTACCTTTTTCACCACTTCATAGACCCGCACTGTCACCTTCACGAATCTTTGTAGATCAGGGTCCCCTTGTTCATCAATACTTCCTGCGGCCCTACCGTTCATAGTATATGTACCACCCTAGTTGAACATGCATCACCTTACCCTATCAGAACCACATTCCTAATACCGTTGCCCTGCCCAGTATATCCACTGATCAATATCAATAGGAGCAAAGAGGTCCTTCTAGGAGCAAAGAGGTCCTTCTTAGGAGCAAAGAGGTCCTTCTTAGGAGCAAAGAGGTCCTTCTTAGGAGCAAAGAGGTCCTTCTACAGTTGTACCGGGCCCTGGTGAGACCGCACCTGGAGTACTGTGTGCAGTTTTGGTCTCCAAATTTGAGGAAGGATATTCTTGCTATGGAGGGCGTGCAGCGTAGGTTCACTAGATTAATTCCCGGAATGGCGGGACTGTCGTATGTTGAAAGGCTGGAGCGATTGGGCTTGTATACACTGGAATTTAGAAGGATGAGGGGGGATCTTATTGAAACATATAAGATAATTAGGGGATTGGACACATTAGAGGCAGATAACATGTTCCCAATGTTGGGGGAGTCCAGAACAAGGGGCCACAGTTTGAGAATAAGGGGTAGGCCATTTAGAACGGAGATGAGGAAGAACTTTTTCAGTCAGAGGGTGGTGAAGGTGTGGAATTCTCTGCCTCAGAAGGCAGTGGAGGCCAGTTCGTTGGATGCTTTCAAGAGAGAGCTGGATAGAGCTCTTAAGGATAGCGGAGTGAGGGGGTATGGGGAGAAGGCAGGAACGGGGTACTGATTGATAGTGATCAGCCATGATCGCATTGAATGGCGGTGCTGGCTCGAAGGGCTGAATGGCCTACTCCTGCACCTATTGTCTATTGTCTATTGTCTAATATCACCGTGGCACAGCAGAAGCGCTGTTGCCTTGCAGTGCCAGAGACCAGGGTTCGATCCTGACTACAGGTGCTTGTCTGTACGGAGTTTGTACGTTCTCCCGGTGGGTTTTCTCCAGGATCTCCAGTTTCCTCCCACATTCCAAAGACGTCCAGGTTTGTAGGTTAATTGGCTTGGTTTAATTGTAAATTGTCCAAAGTGCTTGTGGGATAGTGTTAATGTGCGGGGATCGTTGGTCAGTGGGGACTCGGAGGGCCGAAGGGCCTGCTTCCACACTTCACTATCAAGATGTGCAACACAAAAGCAGGCATTTGCCCACAATCATTGCCCTGTAATGCCAAGGTTACAGCAAGATTGATCGTGATCCTTTAAACGGGAAGTGAAAGACAATTTCTAAAGTTGTACATAAACTAACAGATTCAGTTATGCATCTTTAAACTTTATTGGCTATACAAAGAATACAATTTATACTTTGCAAGTTTCAAACTTGCTCTATTAACTAAAGTACATACAACTCATTCAACCTCACAGGAGGCCTGTTCAAAATCTTGTTCTGCTGCTATTGCACTTTGCTTTAAGGCACATAGGGAAGAAGCTCATGGATAACGATGGTGTTAATGCTCCAACAGCAGATTATTTGTCACAGTCATCATAGCGTAAAAAAAAATTCATCCTTATTGCTTATAGGCATATACAAAAACATTCTATTCCATGCATTGGAGCCATTACCTACAAGCAGCATCTTTCATCATAATATACAAACGGTTTAACATAAACACTGCATGCACATTCAGAACGGCAAGTCTACATGTGGCTTTGAAGCTACTAGGTTTAAATAAAATATATAACTTAACTAGTTAGCGTTGTCAAGTTTTGCAAGTCACTTTCATGTCAGTATAAAGTCAAAATCATAAATGTAAGTTGGTAGTTAAAAAGGTAGATGTAGAATATTGCAGTTCATTATGGCTTTTGCATTAGTGCACAGCCCTTTAGCAGGAAGGGGGGGGGGTGTTCCACACTTCAATATCCTTTTATTTCCCCACGTTCTGTACAAGGCCACTTTCCTGCAAGGACTCCACGTGTTTCCACGAGTAAAAAAAAAAAAAAAAAAATCCAAAAAAAAAATCGATCGCAGGTCTTACACCAATCGGAGGTTTATGCAGTGATGACCGATAAGTTGTCCGTTCTTTTCCAACAGAGCTCTCGTCGCCGTGTCAACGGTTGGGAACGTCACCAAAGCTTCACCGCTGGGCTGGCCATGGAAGTTATACAGAATCAAGATCGTATCTGCATGAAGCTGAGGGTGGAAAGGAACACAAAGCTGAACTGCACTGTACTGCACCATGGGAGGCCTCGCACTCTGGGAAGTCTAACATGGGCAGGGCCTACACCGCGAATGGTAGGGCTCTGGGTAGTGTTGTAGAGCAGGGGGATGTTGTAGTGCAGGTGCATAGTTCCCTGAAGGTGGAGTCACAGTAGATAGGGCGATCAAAAAGGCTTTTGGAACATAATGGCTTTCGTCAGCCAGAGTATTGAGCATAGAAGTTGGGAGATCATGCTGCAGTTGGACAGGACGTTGGTGAGGCTGCATTTAGAGGATTGTGTACAGTTTTAGGCACCTGTGTTATAGGAAAGATGTTGTCAAGCTGGAAAGAGTACAGGGAAGATTTTCAAGGATGTTGCCAGGACTAGAGGGTGTGAGCTATAGGGAGAGGTTGAGCAGGCTGGGACTCTATTCAATGAAGCACAGGAGGATGAGGGGTGATCTTATAGAGGTGTATAAAGTCATGAGAGGATTAGATTGGGTAGATGCACAGCGTCTCTTGCCCAGAGTAGGTGAATGGAGGACCAGAGGACAAAGGTTTAAGGTGAAGGGAAAAGATTTAATAGGAATCTGAGGGGTAGCTTTGTCACACAAAGGGTGGCGGGTGTATGGAACAAGCTGCCGGAGGAGTTGGTTGAGGCAGGGACTATCCCAATGTTTAAGAAACAGTTAGACAGGTACATGGATAGGACGGGTTTGGAGGGATATGGACCAAACGCTGGCAGGTGGGACTAGTGTAGCTGGGACATGTTGGCCGGTGTGGGCAAGTTGGGCCAAAGGGCCCGTTTCCATGCTGCATCAGTCTGTGACTCTACATGGGAAACCATTGATGGAAAATTGGAGATTCTTCAGCATGACCTCTATAGCAACAGGTTGATAAATCAGCTCCAAGTCAATCTAATGATTTTTGCCTCGAAGTTAAGCTAAAATTGGCATCATATCTAAAGAGCAAAATTGGACACTATTATTTCAGACTCAATGGGCTTTGATCAAGCTGCCACGCATGTAAAATTAGAGCACTTTAAGGTGGTTTGTTAACCATATCACCACAAACTGAAAAGTTAGAGAAACAAAGAAAAGAAAAGTAACCAATCGCCAAGAAGAACAGAGATCCTTATCCCTTCAATGTGTAGCACAAGAGGTGATGGGGAAAAAAATGGTGTCATTCCAATGTCTTATGGTTAAATAAGACATATTGATTATGTAAATTTCATGAGCATTAGATTTACCACGAGTGCTGGATTTGAGCGCCAGATTGACTCTAAGAGCCGTGTTACACTTTGCCAAATGAACGTTTACCTCAGGATAACACGTGACTTAAGCCGAGATCATCAGATTTGCTCAAAATTTGGTTAAAGCAAAAATTGGCAGATACTGGAATTCTGCAAAGAAAATGCTGGAACTTGCAGGTCGAGCAACACTGGTGGACAGTGATGCAGTTCTGACCCACAGTGTATTTTGCAGCACCCACTTTGAAGTGAAGGAATCTAGTTCTGGTAATTTGGAGCGCACCATTTTGTTTGCAAGAAAACAATATCCATTTCCTCTGAACTACACACAGCTTTTTTTTGCTCTCTCGTTTATCATATTGTTTACAGTGTACTGTGTTTACATATTCTGTTGTGTTGCTGCAAGTTAGAATTTCATTGTTCTATCTGGGACACATGACAATAAAACACTCAACTCCTGAAAGTGATCATGGTTTACACTCTACAAACCACAATTCACTCGAGGGGGACATTTCATGCAAACACATCCTTGCATTGTTCAACTGTGTTTGACTGTCCTTCACATCTCTATCTTTCCAGCTCTTTAAAACAGCAAGGGCACTATGGAGATTGGAGCATTTTACACACAGTGTTACCTTCCAATCCTGCACCCACATTTCTCCAGTTCCTTCAGGACAGATGGAAAGTCACGTACAAAAAGGAAAAGCATCTCCACTAAACACCAATTCTCCGCTCACTCTGGTTACCCATTCATATTGCAGATCTCACGGTGAGACAGACATGCCATGCGGCAGAGGTCTTTCCGAGGTGCCGTGGTGCCTGCCAGGAAGGCTCGTTGGTCGGCGGGACCAGGGACCCACCTGAAGGGTCAGAGGCTTGTCGGTCGGTCAGTCGGTGGGACTTTGCCCGAAGGGTCATCACTTGGCGGGGCCGAGAACTCACCCAAAGGTCTGTCGGCCGGCGTGACTGGGAGGGATGTGTAGGACATGGGGAGCAAGGGCCAGTAGTAGGGTGAACCGGGGTAATGCCTGCAGCACCTTCAAGGTCGGCAGCAGGCGCTGCCCTGGGACACAAAGATGGCTGGGCGAGGAGAGGAGAGGAAGATGTACTGGAGTTGGGAGTGGGAACTGAACTGCTCCAGCACAGAGCGAGCGGGCTGACACGGACTTTGAACAATGGAGCCACAAATGGCAGCGTACCTGCATGTGTATTAAGTGCAAGAGGAATCTCACTGTGCCGTTGCATATGTGAGAAATAAAACACCATGGAGACATCTTCCAACGCTCCCTACATTTATACCATCTCGGCCATGCAAGTTCCTACAGACACCCATTCCTCCCACTAATCATTCCTACTGTTGAGAGAGCACTGTCGTAGCCACTGCACAAAGGGCGGCAGCAATCACCTCACCGCGGGTTTCCAGCTCCACCCTCGGTAGAAGCCAGGAAAGACAATAGTCCCAGAGACGGAGAGAGAGAGAAATGGAAGTGCCAGGTTTGAAACACCAGTTGGCGTCACTCACAGGCGACGCTGGCCAGAGAGGCAGCCGGGAAGCCTTCCCCTTACCTTATTGACATTTGTAAAGGTGGTCATCTACAAACAGACCCACTCTTTGGGTGCCTGAAATATACTCCTTGCTTGTTCGTTCATCTGAATGAGGCCGGTGTAGTCATCAGCTGCGTACTACAGTACAAGTTTGAATACACACATCAGTCAATGCGAAACAGGGAGTGGCCAGGGCATGACTCACCACAAATTGCAAACCTAGAAACCTCCTACCCTGGGCGGACTTGATCTTGGCAAGAGAGAATTTTAGTTTTTTACAAAACATTACATCCCTTTGACTGCAAAGGCACCAAGGATCAGGGTTTGAGAAAGGCAACTAACTCTTGTAATACGGTAAAGCCTCGTTATAATGGATCATGGGGTGGGCGGGCGGGCATTAATGGTGCCAGTTATTGCCAATTGCCCGCCATAACCTAGTAAGAGATTCGCATCAACTGTTGACGTGAAACAACTAGTTGTTTTCAATTAGTTATAGTTAGCTATTAACAGCTAAAAAATTATTTTTGTTACTGCTAAAAATGCTAAAGACTATTTGTTAAATGTCGATCAAAACGGCACATCGGCAATTTCAACGGGGCCTTGGCAATTTCAACGGGGCCTCAGCAATTTCAACGGCCTCAACAGTGCAACTAGCTGCCCGTGTTATTAAAGGGGCAGTCTGCTAAAACCAAAATTCATTATAAACAGGTCTGTAATAATAAGGGTTGACCGACTGTCTTTGTGGAACCAACTGAGCCAGACCATGATGGCAGTGGCCACGGAGTTCTGGAAGGAAGCATCCACACTCAGCCATTCCAGGTGAAGGCAAAGCACATGCATTGGGGAAAACCGCAGCAGTACCAGCCTCAGTGACTGGCTGAAGGGAGGTGGTGGTGGTGAGAGTTTGCTCTACCGCTGGTCTCTGCACGTCCAGCAGCATCAGCTGATCTTGCACGGCACTGATCTCAGTGGAGTTTGTGGGTGACGGGAGGCAAGGGACAGCTGCCTTTTACTGTCTTCAACAAAAAGACATGCAATTAAAAAAAACAAAGGGTGAAAAATCAAAGTGCTGGAGTAACTCAATGGGTCAGAAACATAGACATAGAAACATAGAAAATAGGTGCAGGAGTAGGCCATTCGGCCCTTCGAGCCTGCATCGCCATTCAATATGATCATGGCTGATCATTCAGCTCAGTAGCCCGTACCTGCCTTCTCTCCATACCCCCTGATCCCTTTAGCAAAAAGGGCCACATCTAACTCCCTCTTAAATATAGCCAATGAACTGGCCTCAACTACCTTCTGTGGCAGAGAATTCCACAGACTCACCACTCTCTGTGTGAAGAAATGTTTTCTCATCTCGGTCCTAAAAGACTTCCCCCTTATCCTTAAGCTGTGACCCCTGGTTCTGGACTCCCCCAACATCGGGAACAATCTTCCCGCATCTAGCCTCTCCAACCCCTTAAGAATTTTATATGTTTCTATAAGATCCCCCCTCAGTCTTCTAAATTCCAGCGAGTACAAGCCCAGTCTATCTAGTCTTTCCTCATATGTAAGTCCCGCCATCCCAGGGATCAATCTGGTGAACCTTCTCTGTACTCCCTCTAAGGCAAGAACGTCTTTCCTCAGGCTAGGAGACCAAAACTGCACACAGTACTCCAGGTGCGGTCTCACCAAGGCCCTGTACAACTGCAGCAGAACCTCCCTGCTCCTAAACTCAAATCCCCTTGCTATGAATGCCAACATACCATTTGCATACCAGGCAGCATCTCCGAAGAAAATGGATAGGTGATGCTTCGGGTCGGGACCTTCTATCAGACACAGTGCAAAAACAATTTCAGAGATGATTAAAATCTATTGAAGTGATTTGGATTTCAGCTTTATCAGCAGTTAGGGAGCTGTGGGCTGGGGTGTCCACACGGTCACCTAGACGACCGTGCTGAAGCTTAGAGGGGCCGCGCGCACGAGGCCAACATCTAGAGACACATGCAAATTCTGGATACAGGCTTGGGCCCATACAACCCAGCCCTAAGGTTCAGTCGGTTAGCACGGGCAACAAGGATTATGGAGAGCGAGTGGGGTCGAGGGGCAAGAATAGATCATTTGTTCATACATAATTGAATGGAGTAGACTTGATGGGTCGAATGGCCCAATTCTGCTCCTAGAACCTATAAACTGGAAAAGACACACTGTCCATTGATGGCCACTGCTCAGGCCTTGTTTATAATGATCATTTCACTTAGCATAAGGTCCCTGTGGATCACTGCATTACAACACCATTTCTTTTGACAAAGGTATAATATTAACTTCATGTAATACTTTAAAGTCAAGAGTAATTTTTTTTTTTAAATTACAGGTTGCACTTGGTAAAACCATGCAGTTTCAATGCTGTGTCTGTAAATGAGACCAAAAGCAACATTTCAAAAGAGGATATTTAAGCGTGATTTAGACAGCATTCAACTTTCTAAAATAGGTGAAATTTCAGGGATGGAAAATAACTCAAAATGGAGGAATTAAGAGAAACGTTAATTATTTAATTCTGGGAGCACATGGTGAACAGAAAATGGGCTTGGCCAGTGTGTCTTTTATAATTTCTAAAGGTGCTTAGAATCTACTTTTGTCACATCTATAAAATTTACAAATTCTCTCTTGCCAATTTTAAGTTACAAAAGGTAAGGTGGGGTGAGTGAGGAACATTATTAGTTCAGGCTTTTGAAGTGAAAGGATCAGAATTACATTTAAAGCAAACGAGTACAATCTCCAAGCTGGCACATTGTATTCAATCTGTCATCGAATCATTAATCCTGGCAGAAGAACATCTACCATTTACGAAAAATAATGATTACCTTGCCCAGAAAAATATTCTAGGTTGGGCCAGCTGGGTTGTGTAATCGTTAGCATATTACCCGACCTTCACCAACAACACTTAAGTGAATTCTCTCATGAAGAATGGCAAGAGAAGGATTCAAATAAATATTTAAAATGTTAACATTAGCTTGCAACCTCCTAGACAATATATCGAACCACAAACAAACAAAGTGAGGACATTTTATAATATTTGGCAGGGTTATTATTCCTTGCCACAAGTTTAATCTTGGTTCAGGAGGTAGACAGTGGGAAAGAAACATTTAGTTTTTAGTTTTATACAGCATGGAAACAGGCCCCAGGGCTCACTGAGTCAGTGCCCACCAGTGATGGCCCGTACACTTGTTCTATCCTGCACACTAGTGACAATTTATACAAGCCAATTAATGTTAAAAAACCTGCACAGCTTTGGAATGTGGGAAGAAACCAGAGCACCCGGAGAAAGCGCACAGTGTCAGAGGGAGGAGAGCGTACAAACTCAGTACAGACAGCATCCGCTGTCAGGATACAATTTGGGATTTTAAATTTCTCCTTGCATGCCAACAGCTGGTGACTATCATACAAGCAAAAAGATTGGAACTGGGACACTTGGGCAAGAAAGCCATTTTGGTTGGGAGATTTTGATACAAATGTTCACATTAAATAAAAGGAATACTAGCTCCTCAATTTAGTTTCAGTTGTAGTGGCTCAATGTTGCATCTGATAGTGTCTCCCCACTCCAATGACCCAGGTTCAGTCTTCATCTCCGAAGCCACCTATGTGGAGTTTGGACATTCACTCAATACTGGGTGCTCCGGTTTCCTCCCCAAACTATGGTTTGGCAAGTTAATCAGCCACTATAAAGTGTCCCTCGTCTGTAGGGGTTCATATGCAGAGGGATTGATTGGGTATGTCAGGGGTTAATGGGAGAAGGCAGGAGAATGGGGTTAGGAGGAAGGGATAGGTCTGCCATGATTGAATGGCGGAGTGGACTTGATAGGCCAAATTCTGCTCCTGTCACTTATAAACTTATGCATAGAGATTAATATGGTATTAACGCAAGCAGGGGCATGACTCAGTGGTACAAAGGGCTCATTTCCATGCTGTGTGGCTCAAAAATAATGAACGTGAACAGTAGGGAAAATACACCGTAGTTTAAAAAAGGTCAATTTAAGCTACAAATGCAGGCATTTAATTTGATTATGAAGAAAAGTGACATTATCCACCAGACTACGAGAACACTTTTAGATCTGCACACCAGTTATTCAGCCAAAAGCCACACCATGACCTGTCAATTCTACTAACATCATTTCAATTTCCATGATCAAATTTGATACAAGCAGATTTTCTCATGTAAAAAAAAGGTTAGTAAAGATAATTAAAAGCAAAGAAAACTGCCAACAAAAGGTCGAGATGCAGAGAGCAATGGATCCCGAGGTATTTAGATGGTCCAGCTTGCTTCTCTTGCAGCTAATATTTGAGCGTTGAAAAGAGATTTGTTAGTTTTGAGACAACACGGTTTACCGTTAGTAAGTGGCACTTGTTCCATGGCAGGTCTGGTGTTGTTGCAATGTGCTCATTAGTGTTCAAAACATGCAGTGCCAAAGTGTCATAAAATCAAAAGCGATTCCACGCAAGGGAAGGGAAGCCCAGGGCACACCACCTCATTTCCCCCCAAAATGCAGAGACTACTTTATATCACCATTAACAGCCCACAGATCAATGCCCACATAAAGTGCAATGCGTACAGTACACACATTTTCACGTGGCCATACCAAGCAAGAGGTGATCCAAGATGTATTCACTTTAAGGTCAGTACAGTATTCAACATGTCCCAGGAGAACGAGAGGAGGAATGCACCAGAAAATAAAATGCTTAGTTAGATCTCCTTGGGCTTTGGCCAACTAGAGAACCATAACATAGATGCAAAGTGCTGGAGTAACTCAGCAGGTCAAGTAGCATCTCCGGAGAATGTGGCTTGTTGACCTTTCTTCAAGACAGATTCCAATGGTCTCCATCTCAATTCCAGCTCTCTTCCCTCCTACTACCATCAGACAGAACAAGGGTCCCCACCCCATAAAACGTCACCTCTACAAGTTCTCCAGAGATGCTGCCTGACCTGCCGAGTTACTCCAGCACTTTGTGTCTTTTTTGTTGTTGTTGTTGTAAACCAACACCTGCAGTTCCTCGTGGTCAACATCAACCCACAAAGCCACGCTGGCAATCTTAAGATCTACGTTCGTTACGAGTGGGTCTTCGGTCAGAATACAGTGGTGCGGCGATTGGGAAGAAGGTCGTCAATGGGCCAATGGAAGGCAGATGAATGGGTTTACCTGATATCCTTGGAAGAAGCTGAGGATGTCTTTAGTTGCGATGTTGTACGGCAGCCCCTGCATGCGGACAAGTGCTCCGGGTTGCGGCAATACGGCGTGGGTTGCCGATGACACGGCCGCTGCCATCGCTGCTTGTGGAGCCGCAAAGTATCCCACCGTCGTTGGCGACACTGGGGGGCTACAGAAGCAAGTTAATGCCAAATGCCTCTCCGGGAAAGGCAAACCCGTGGAGCTCGTTGGCCACCGACAGCGGTGGATATTTTAACAGCAGAGAGAGACAGATGCTCGATTAGTACGGGCGCCAAGGGTGATGGGGAGAAGGCAGGAGAATGGGCTCGAAGGGGAAAGATACATCAGCCAAGATCGAATGGTAGAGTACACTTGATGGGCCGAATGGCCTCATCCTGCTCCTATCACTTATGAACTTATGCGGGCAAGGTACGGCACTCTCTTGCATGTGTTCATAAACTGTATGCCTTTTTAAAGGAAGGTTCTTGAGTATTAAGTTGGTAATAGTTTTAGTTTTAGAGATTCAGTGTGGAAACGGGCCCTTTAGCCGACTGGAACCACACCTGCCGGCGATCACTGCTACACTAGTTCCACCCGACACTAGCGACAATTTACAGGAGCCAATTAACCTACAAACCCGCACGTCTTTGGAGTATGGGAGGAAACCGGAGCACCCGGACTAAACCTACATCGTCACAGGGAGAATGTACAAACTCCTTACAGACAGCACCCGTGGTCAGGGTTGAACCCGGGACTCTGGCGCTGGCTGTAAGGCAGCAACTCTACTGAAATACCCAATGCAGTATTTTCATCTGAAGCGCAGGTCAGTAAATTCTATTGCACTTAGCTTCCCTTCCCCAAAAGCAATGAATCAGCTTGGTCTGGCTTGCTACAGGAATTATTTGAAACATCACGGGTTCTAACGGTCTGATACCTGGTGAACCTCGAACATAATATTTTGCTGAACTGTGTGGCACTATGTGCTGGACATTCAAAGATAAAGAGGCAAGAATGAGCATCTAGTTCATTGTGGGGTGGGAGGAGAGGTGGAGGAAATCAAAACATACAGAACTGCTTTTTAAAAAGTTTGGGATTTTTTATATTGAACATTTAACATATTGGGAATTCAGATCAAAGGTAGTTCAATGGACTCAAACTGAATGACAGATAATGTATTCTAGAGCAAGCGTTTTGATGGCATGGGGTGGGATGGGAATAAACGACACACTCCACTGAAATAAGATATTGAACGGTGTAGCACCAAATGCTACTCATTCAAAGGAAAATAGACAATAGGTGCAGGAGGAGGCCATTCGGCCCTTCGAGCCAGCACCGCCATTCAATGTGATCATGGCTGATCATTCTCAATCAGTACCCCGTTCCTGCCTTCTCCCCATACCCCCTGACTCCGCTATCCTTAAGAGCTCTATCTAGCTCTCTCTTGAAAGCATCCAGAGAATTGACCTCCACTGCCTTCTGAGGCAGAGAATTCCACAGATTCACAACTCTCTGACTGAAAAAGTTATTCCTCATCTCCGTTCTAAATGGCCTACCCCTTATTCTTAAACTGTGGCCCCTGGTTCTGGACTCCCCCAACATTGGGAACATGTTTCCTGCCTCTAACGTGTCCAACCCCTTAATAATCTTATACGTTTCGATAAGATCTCCTCTCATCCTTCTAAATTCCAGTGTATACAAGCCTAGTCGCTCCAGTCTTTCAACATACGACAGTCCCGCCATTCCGGGAATTCACCTAGTAAACCCAGGCAAGAATGAGGCAAAAATGAACATGGAACAACTCCTTAGTCGGGATCGAACCCGGGTCTCTGGGTGCTGAGGCTGCCAAACTCTAGCACTGCGCCACCGCTAAACAGTGGTAATTGGACTGCCCCAGTGGCTTTAGTTTAGCTATTTAGTTTTAGAGATACAGCGCAGGAACAGGCCCTTCAGCCCATCGAGTTCGCACCGACCAGCGATCCCCATATGTTATCCCATGCACACGAGGGACAATTTATATTTATACCGTAGCCAATCAGCCTACAAACCTGAACGCCTTTGGAGTGGTGGGAGGAAACCGGAGCGCCCGGAGAAAACCCACGCAGTCACAGGGAGAACGTACGGACAACGAACATGGATGCGGCAGGGATAGTTACCTTGGATAGTAGGTGGTGTAGTTCATGTAGAGCTGAGTGGCAGAGGCCTGGGCTGGATAGTAGGCCATCGCGGGAGGCGTGGCTTGAGCCGACCGTGCCTGCGCCAGCAAGGCCTGGGGTTGGTAGAGTGCCGCATCCGCTGGTATGACGGCCGTGCCAGGCGAGAAGGGGGGGTACGTTGGCGGAGAGAGGCCTGAAATGCCGACAACAACGAGAGAGCGCAGAGTGAGAAGGGAACAGCAGCTGACAAACCGTGACAAATCTGTGTGTGTCAGACGGCCCAAGTAGATACTGGTGCATGATTAGTATTCAGAGGGCCTTGAACTCTGCAGACAGCCACTGCACAGTCTCCAACATGGATGACATTCTGCGTGCATGCATCTTTTATCGGCAATTTGTTTATCCCTCAGTGTTAACTCCGGGGGGGGGGGGGGGTGATAAAAAGTGACCATTTTTAGTGAAAGCCAAAGAGTAATCTCGACAGTGTTCATAGCTTTTGTGTTAAAGCGCTTCCCAGTAAAGTCACCTTATCTCCCACCCACCGGGGTCAACTCCCCCCACCCACCCACCCCCACCCACCTCCCACCCACCCATCCACCCCCCCACCCCCCACCCACCCCAAAACCTTTCAACATCGTCTGAACCAGGCAGACTTACTGCAGAGCTCCAGAAAGTACCAAAAAGCAAAGATCGCCCAGTAACAATACCCAAATTTCGCCATTCGGTGAGAGAGGGAAGGAGGGAGGGAAGGAGGGAGGGAAGGAGGGAGGGAGGGAGGGAGGGAGGGAGGGAAGAGGAGAAATGGCAAGACAGTTGGGGAGAGACAAAAAAAAAATCAAAACCCTCATTCATTGTCAAGCGTCGATTGATGGGACATTGATCGCGGCAGACCAGGTGAAGATGAAAAGGGTAAATAGAGCTCCAGCCTCCACCTACCACAATCTCAGCCATTAGCAGTAAGAGCGGCAGAATTCATAACTTACATGGTAACTTACATGGTGGCGGAGACAAGCCACTACGGTTCAAAGTGCCACCCATTAAAACATAGCTCATTTCATCTCCAGAACACTGGAACACCTCCACATATCGGTCCTTCATGGTCTTCTTGTGACATTTCTGCGCAACCAGGAAAGCTCGATCTGGAGACTTCATCTGAATGAACGCATCGCCCGACGGCCGGCCCTGGGTTTGGGGTGAGGAGAAACAAACTCTTCAGCGGCACTCTCTTTTGACTGAGATTCATGAAAACCTTTGTGGAAAGCATCAAACTTAACAATGAACCTACACGCACACACCCCCCACACATACACACGCAGCCCACAGACACACAGCCCACACACACGCGCACACCCCCCCCACACAGCCCACACACACACCCCCCACACACACACAGCCCACACACACGCGCACACCCCCCCCACACAGCCCACACACACACCCCCCACACACACACAGCCCACAGACACACACACAGCCCACACACACACAGCCCACAGACACACAGCCCACACACACACAGCCCACAGACACACACACAGCCCACACACACACAGCCCACACATACACACACAGCCCACAGACACACAGCCCACACACACGCACACACCCCCCCACACAGCCCACAGACACACAGCCCACACACAGCCCACACACACGCACACAGCCCACACACACACAGCCCACACACACACCCCCCACACATACACACACAGCCCACACACACACAGCCCACACACACACCCCCCACACATACACACACAGCCCACAGACACACAGCCCACACACACAGCCCACAGACACACACACAGCCCACACACACACAGCCCACAGACACACAGCCCACACACACGCACACACCCCCCCCACACAGCCCACACACACACAGCCCACAGACACACACACAGCCCACAGACACACACACAGCCCACACACACACACACAGCCCACACACACACACACAGCCCACACACACACAGCCCACACACACGCACACACCCCCCCCACACACCCCACAGACACACAGCCCACAGACACACAGCCCACACACACACAGCCCACAGACACACACACAGCCCACACACACACACACAGCCCACACACACACAGCCCATAGGCGTTTCATTTATAGAAACATAGAAAATAGGCTCGGAGTAGGCCATTCAACCCTTCGAGCCAGCACCGCCATTCAATATGATTATAGTTGATCATCCAAAATTAGTCCCCTGTTCTTAGCTAAAAAAGTTTGACCAATGTGATTAAACTACATCTTGGTAGAATGAATTAAAGATAAAAGGACACAGAGTGCTGGAGTAACTCAGCGGGTCAGGCAGTGTCTGTGGAGAACTTGGATAGGTGACGTTTCACAGAGTGCTGGAGTAACTCAGCGGGTCAGGCAGTGTCTGTGGAGAACATGGATAGGTGACGTTTCAGGTCGGGACCCTTCGTCAGAGTGATTGGTGCGGAAGGGGGAGGGGTAAAGAGGTAAATTCCCAGTGGTGAGAACGCTCATCTCAAATCTACCCTTGGAATAGAATTGCTCACATACTTCAAGTCACAGAACGCAGTCCTGGAAAAAAAAGGCAATCCGAAAACTCTCTGGAGATAGAATAAGCTGTGACCAAAAGGTCAGTCAAGTCTACACCAGCCATTAGAGCAGATGTGTAATGTGTAGGGAAATAACTGCAGATGCTGGTACAAATCGAAGTATCACAAAATGTTGGAGTAACTCAGTGGGTCAGGCAGCATCTCAGGAGAGAAGGAATGGGTGACGTTTCGGGTCGAGACCATTCTTTCAGACTGATGTCAGGGGAGGGGGCAGGACAAAGAAAGGATGTAGTTGGAGACAGGAAGACAGTGGGAGAACTGGGAAGGGGGAGGGGAAAGAGGGGGACATGGAGCTGTCTAAAGTTAGAGAACTCAATGTTCATACCGCTGGGCAGTCAGCTGCCCACGCAAAATATGAGGTGCTGTTCCTCCAATTTGCGGTGGGCCTCACTATGACAATGGAGGAGGCCCATGACAGAAAGGTCAGACTGGGAATGGGAGGGGGAGTTGAAGTGCTGAGCCACTGGGAGATCAGGTTGGTTAATTGATTACCTTAAATGCATTAAACACTAGAGATTCTTCAAGAAAAAAAACCCCACACAAAGTGCTGGAGTAACTCATCAGGTTCTACTGTATCTTTGGAGAACACTTGTAGGTGATGGTTCAATCAGGATCATTTTTCAGATTGGAATGGGGGGGGGGGGGGGGGGGAGGTGAGGGACAGGACAATGCATGGCAAATGATGTGGACACAAGTAAATGGGAGATCATTTGCAGGCGGGTTAACAAAAGGTGCAAACAAGACTAAAGGGTGTCAGATAAGGAGAGACGAGTTGGGAAATGTGAAAGCAGAGGGTGGGGTCTGGATGGGAGGGTTTGGGGGAGGCAGAGTCGGTGCACAGGGAAGAGGGAGATATTTGCCTGATCTTGGCCAATTTATCTAGTACCACAGCTCAAATGCCAAACTCAAAGCATGCCAAACATAGACAAAGCACTGGAGTAGCTCAGCGGGTCTCTGGAGAAAAGGAATAGGTGATGTTTCGGACTCTGCATTTGAGACAAAGCATCCCAAATTGGGGAACTTGCGAAAGATCCGGCTGATAACCATCCCAGGGCAATTACTTGGCAGATGAAACACAGTGAACCGTTAGATTTTATAGACAATAGGTGGAGGAGGAGGTCATTCGGCCCTTCGAGCCAGCACCGCCATTCAATGTGATCATGGCTGATCATTCTCAATCAGTACCCCGTTCCTGCCTTCTCCCCATACCCCCTGACTCCACTATCCTTAAGAGCTCTATCTAGCTCTCTCTTGAATGCATTCAGAGAATTGGCCTCCACTGCCTTCTGAGGCAGAGAATTCCAGATTCACAACTCTGACTGAAAAAGGTTTTCCTCATCTCTGTTCTAAGTTTTAGAGCCACAGCACGGAAACATGCCCTTTGACCCACCGAGTCTGCACCAACCGGCAATCACCCCATATACTAGCACTATCCCACACACTGGGGGCAAGTTACAATTTTTTTTAAACCAACGCCAATTAACCTACAATCCTTACGTCTTTGGAGAGTGTGGGAGGAAACCGGAGCCCCCGGAGAAAACCCACGCAGGTCACAGGAGGAATGTACAAACACCGCGCAGGCAGCACCCGTAGTCAGGACGGAACCCAGGTCTCTGGTGCCATGAGGCAGCAACTCTACCGCTGTGCCATTGCACCACCCAGGGGTTAATGTGCAGGGATGTGCACATGCCAAAGTAAATAACCTGCACCCTACAGTAAACAGGCTTGGCCGCATAAGATAGACTGATACACAATGCATTTCACATCAGCAGAAGCAGATTTCAAATTACCTGTTGATTCAAAACCATGTGAACACCATGCGGCTTTATGTCGATTGTAAATTCTCCCATGAAGTCCAGAATATCCTCAATGCTTGCCGTGTAGGGAAGGCCACGCAGACGGATACAGTCCCTGGTGCATCCAGTAGCAATGAAGGGCTGAGGTAACACAGGGATTAATGGAGCAGGGAGTGTTGAAATTAACGGAGCGGACATGTATCTATTTAACACCTGGAACGATGGACGGGAGAATAAAACAAAACGTTAGTAGTTGTACGGGTCCTACATTTAACAACGCTGCCAGCTTTGCAAAGATCATTCACAAGCATTTAGACGCATTTGTACGAGTATTTTGTGAAAAAGCTACAAGGAATTAAGGACTATATATATATATATATCACGTTCAGACAGGAGTTTAGTGCAATTTGGCATCATGTTTGGCATGGACATTGTGGGCCGAGTGGCCCGTTCCCAATCTGTACTGCTTTGTACCAAAGATAGACACAAAATGCTGGAGTAACACAGCGGTCAGACAGCATCTCTGGAGAAAAAGGATGGGCGATGTTTCAGGTCGGGACCCTTCGTTAGAAGAAGTCTGAAGAAGGGTCCTGACCCGAAATGTCACCCATCCCATTTCTCCAGAGACGTTGCCTGACCTGCTGAGTCAGTCCGGCACTTGGTGTGCCATATCCTGGCTATAAACCACCATCTGTAGTTCTTTGTTTCCATGTTATCAGAAACCCACTCTCTATGTCATAAAGCAAGATCCTCTGTCAAAAAAATATCCACCCGCTTTAGAGGTTCATTGATATCCAACTGAAAACACCACCACAACTTCTCAGTACCTCATTCTAATGGAACATTTGCAAGAAAATAGATAATATTACTTTTTGTACAAAAAAAAGGCACTAACTGGGAGATCTTAAAACTGTCTTTGGTCGATACATTAAAACCAGATGAGATTTCCACTTTCAAAAAGGCACTGTCACATGTACCGAGGTACAGTGAAATTCTTTTTTTGCTCACAGTTCAGTAACAATCTCACTACACATTAGGCACAAACATACTTCAATACAAGTGCACGATAGTAGATTCCACTGAGACATGAGACAAGACTCGCCACATTTCTCGTGCTGTCTTGTGCTCTACAAGCTCAGAGTTGCTAAAAACCATTAAGAGTCTTAACTTGCCCAAAAAGGAATATTGTTGCAAAGAAAAAGGTGCACATCTAGGTAAGAGAATGATACTTGAATCTACTTCCAGGTATCAACCAGTTTGATATTTTCTCCAAGGATAACGTGATAAATATAATTTGCAGCGGCAAGGATTATCTGGAGGTAGCTGTGAGGATGAATCTTCTACGGAACACCAAATTGCCCAGACTTGGTTGATCACATCGTCTATTAACTTGGTGGGATTTCTGTTTAAAAGTACATGTTTAATCCTGTTCCATCACCACATGGGACAACTACACCTTCCAGCCAACACCAATGCAAAGTCACTAAAGGCAGCTGCATCACCTACGCAATCAGCGAGTCCACTTTAGTTTAGAGATACAGCAGAGAAACAGGCCCTTCAGCCCACCGAGTCCGCACCGACCAGCAATCCCCGCACAGTAATACTATTCTACATAGACTAGGGACAATTGTACAATTATGCCAAGCCAATGAACCTACAAACCTGTACGTCTTTGGAGCGTGGAAAGAAACGGAAGATCTCGGAGAAAACCCACGCAGGTCACGGGGAAAACGTACAAACTCCGTACAGACAGCACCTGTAGTCGGGATTGAACCCGGGTCTCTGGCGCGGCGAGGCAGCAACTCTACCGCTGCGCCACCATGGCCTCAGTGTAGTGTAGAAAGTCGCAGTCTGCGCTTATAAAGTGACGAACATGGCTTATGGCAGCTGCTTAATGCAAAGATGCAGAAGGTCAATCAAGATGGCCGTTCACAGACGTTGATGCACGAGTTTTGATCGCGATCTGCATTCATTGCTGGCAGCAAACTAAGAAAACCAAGCAAAAAACACTTTGCCAAAGCACACCTGAAGCAAACAGCTGCTTCCTATCTTCCCTCAAGACTTTGTTTATATAAATAGTTGGATGGAACCAAGAGCCAAGAAACAAAAAAAAGGCAGCAACCAGATTTTTAGAAAATCCTTCACACTTAAACATCTCGACTCAAAAAGTCACCCATTCCTTCTCTCCAGAGATGCTGCCTGTCCCGCTGAGTTACTCCAGCATTTTGTGTCTATATTCGGTTTAAACCAGCATCTGCAGTTCCTTCCTACACGAAACTGATATAACTTGGTTTGATCCACTTATTCGGAGTGCATTACCCGTGAGTGGTGGAAGCAGATTCAATGACAACTTTACAAAAGATCATTTGATGAATGCTCTGCTTATGTTTAAAAAAAAAAAAAAATCCCGATTGGGGACTAATTACATAGGGTCCCCAGAGAAATAGTACAGGCGTTTTGGGCCGATTGGCCTGTTCTTTGCCACACGATTTCAAATTGAAGCGTTGAATTGATCACGGGAGACAGACCCATAAAACGACAAATGCTTATCCGTTCTAAAATGGTTAGATCGAGATTAGGGTCGTTCCTCTACGTAAAGGTTGAGCCAGATGCAACATAACATGCAGTGCAGGATACAGACCTGTTGTACTTCTGCGGCAGTACTCCGGAACAGCTCTATGTAACGCTTTCCCAATATCTCCTTGTGTTTTTTAAGCGCATTTTGGGCAAATTCTTCACATGAGAACAACACAAAGGCATCGCCAGTGGGCCTTCCATCGGGGTACTTAACAAAGAGGAGCCCTTCCTTATCGCCGGTGACAGGACACTCCTGGCCAAAGAAGCCAAGGACATCGTCTACTGTGGCCGTGAAAGGTAGTCCACGCATTCGGATTATTACTTGGTTTTCCTTCGATAAAAATTGTGCCACCTCATTTGAAGTACCTGCACGATAAAAATAAAAAAAGCTTTGGTGATTAGTTTAGTTTGGAGATACAGCGCAGAACTGCTTCGTATCACCGAGTCCGTGCCGACCAGCGATTCCCACACACCAACACTATCCTACACACACAAGTGACAATTTACAATTTACCAAGGCCAATTAACCTACAAACCTGCACGTCTTTGGAGTGTGGGAGGAAACCGGAGCACCCGGAGAAAACCCACGCGGGTCGCGGGGAGAACGTACAAACTCCGTACAGACAGCATCCCTAGTCAGGATTGAACCCGGGTCTCTGTCGCTGAGAGGCAGCAGCTCTACCCGTTGCGCCAATGTGCCGCCCACTGGTGCCAGAGAATACAGTGGACCGATTATGAAACTGCCCTTTTACAGTCCACATATCCACAAAATACCAAAGAGTAGCCAAGTACATAAATAACCAGCAAGTCTCAGGACAAACCTTGAGTTGGCGATAATGGGATTCCATAATTAGTTTTGGGACTAGCTCAACATGTTTAATTATCAGAGTGGCACAGCCAGCGCAGCGGTAGAGTTGTTGCCTTACAGCGCCAAAGATCCAGGTTCGATCCTGACCAGTGCTGTCTGTACGGAGTTTGTACGTTCTCCCTGTGACTGCGTGGATTTTCTCCGGGTGTGCTGGTTTCCTCCCACACTCCCAAGAACGTGTGTGTTGTACGTCGTCCCGAGCGTGTGGGATAGTGTTAGTGTACAGGGTGGTTTCTGGTCGGTGGGGACTTGATGGGACAAAGGGTCTCTCTCTAACGGCTAACGTCACGTCTCCCAGTGGCAATGAGCTAGCGATGGAAGCCTTGTTGGATTTAGACTTTCCTCACACTCTCTCCGCACTGACCTTTATGTCAAGATACAAAGTGGAGAAAATCTCAGCTGTGCAAGACAACATGCAGCTGACCACTAAAAATGTTTTAATTCAGAAGCAACCTGGATGCTCCATTAACAACAGATGCACCATTAGCAAGTCCTTTGTTAACCAGATGTCAACCCAATGAGCCAAAGCATAGACCCAGTAACTTACTCCATTTTCATAGCTAATAAGTTCTAGGGGCAGAATTAGGCCCACGAGTCTACTCCGCCATTCAATCCTGACCAATCTATCGTTCCCTCTCAAACCCGTTCTCCTGCCTTCTCCCCATAACCCCTGACACCCGTACTAATCAAGAATCTGTCAATTTCCACCCTAAAAATACCCACTGACTTGTGGCCTCCACAGGCTCCTGTGGCAATAAATTCCACAGATTCACCACCCTCTGACTAAATCCTTTTCAGCTTCAAATCAGTTCCCAAATACAAGATAGGTGATTAACTTTGAAAACATCTAAATTGAAAATGTTTTATAAAAACAGTAGCCTTTCCGTTTTTAACCTTGAATTCTTCCCAAAAACTTACCTCCAGCTATTTTTAAGAATTCTTCTCCGGTAGCCTTGTACACCTGGAAAGGGAGTTTCAGGTGAAATAATGCTTCTTTTTAAAAAGGACAGGTAAAGCTTTAGTGTGGTTAGATGCCACATGTTGAGTCCTCACCTCGATGTATCGACTCCCCATATGGTGCTTGTGTCTCTCCAGTGCAAGGTCCCTCTGTTCTCGATTGATGAATCTGACCAGTGCTTCTCCATTCCTCCGCCCTTGAGAGTTCAGGCACAGTGCAACACCACCCCTTCAATAAATACAGAGTCATCCCATTATTAAAAAGTATTCTCAAGAACTTCCATCACTGTCACCAACCCATCCAACAGACAGTTCTGTTTTTGAGGGGTAGCACAAATGGTCGAGCTGCTGCCTCGTAACGCCAGAGACTCGGGTTCAATCCTGAACTCAGGTGCTGTTGGCATGGGGTTTGTACATTTAGATTTAGAAATACAGCGCGGAAACAGGCCCTTCGGCCCACCGAGTCCGCGCCGCCCAGCGATCCCCGCACATTAACACTATCCTGCACACACTCGGGACAATTTTTACATTTACCCAGTCAATTAACCTACATACCTGTACGTCTTTGGAGTGTGGGAGGAAATCGAAGATCTCGGAGAAAACCCATGCAGGTCATGGGGAGAACGTACAAACTCCGTACAGACGGCGCCCGTAGTCGGGATCGAACCCGGGTCTCCGGCGCTGCATTCGCTGTAAGGCAGCAACTCCACCGCTGCGCCACCGTGCCGTTCTCCCTATGACCGCGTGGGTTTTCCCCAGGTGCACCGGTTTCCTCTCACGCTCAAAAAGCACACAGGTTTGTAGATTAATTGGCTTCAGTAAAAATCGGAAATTGTACCTGGTGTATAGGATAGTGGAAGCGGGTGGGGAAAATTGCTAGTCGGTGAGGACTTGGTGGGCCAACTTTTACCAAAGCCAGTTATCCTACAAACCTGAACGTCTCTGGAGTGTGGGATGAAACCGGAGCACCCGGAGAAAACCCACGCGGTCACACGTGGAATGTACAAACTCCGCACAGACGGCACCCGTAGTCAGGATCGAACCAGTGTCTCGGGCGCTGTAAGGCGGCAACTTTATCGCTGCGTCACCTTGGGTGTTACAGAGAGGCTAAGCACACTGATTAACCAAAGAAATGCAGAGCAAAATCTTGATCTCAAACTTTACCCAGCGATGCTGTCAAAATAAGGATCCTGTCAATTTAACTGCACTTTCCCGATGGGTAAATATTGACCAATATTAAGTCAACATGTGAACGGTGACTTGCCCGAGAAGAATGGTTTTGTGGAGGAAGGGAGAGAGGGGGAATTATTCTCCACACAAATCAAGCCCCGAGGAGAAAATGAAGAAAGAATCTTCCACTACTCTGCTTGTGTGGCAGTTCTCAACAACTGACAGCAATAACTACTCTCCATGGCCACCCCCTTGTGTTTAACTCAAGTTTACTTCATGGAAATTCTCACCTTCAGATTTTTAATTCATTCCTATTTGGGGATCAGACCATCATTGCCGTGGTCAACGCAACGTCTCCAGAGACCACAACCATTTGCCCTTTCTCACACCTGCCATGTACCCACATCATCCTCCCACTCCACACCTCACCGATCCAGATCAGTGGACAACCCAGGTTTGTTTCCATAACCGCCATGTAGTTTAGTTTAGAGATACAGTGCGAAAACAAGGCCCTTCTGCCCGCCGAGTCCGTGCCGATCCCAGCACACTAGCGCTATCCTACACCACGAGTGACAATTTACAATTCAACCGAAGCCAATTAACCTACATGCCTGTACGGCTTTGGAGTGTGGGAGGGAAACCAGAGCAGCTGGAGAAAACCCACGCAGGTCGTGGGGAGAATGTCCAAATTGCATACAGACAGCACCCGTAGTCAGGATCGAACCCGGGTCTCTGGCGCGGTGAGGTAGCAACACTACCGCTGCGCCACCGTGCCGCCCCATGGTTGATCACAGCCGGGGCATCTCGAGCAACGCCTCTGCTTTGACAGCATTGATGTCCACTATGTTACCACGCGATTATCCTTGTAACCCCTCCAAATTCTACAACTATCATCTACACTGCCAGAGCACATTCATTGTACCCATTCACAGAAGGTTCTGATTCGTGGAATCTGGACCATGAACTCATCATCTCTTGGTTTCCCCTCATCCAAAGTGAGAGCATTAAGACCATCCCAAGGTGTGATCCCACGGCTTCCTTCTCTACAACCCTGGTCTTCCTACTCAATGCCAGCATCCTTGTACATACAGGTGCTCCCTGGATCACCAGGTTTTGACTTGCGATAGTTGGTCTTTGTGATGGTACAAACGGCAGTGACCCGTGCATGGTGAGCCGCCACTCGCTTCCGGCCAAGTGACCGCGCGTAATCAATGCATTTCCACATCCAATATTTTCTCGGAACGGAACCCCATGGGAAGCCGAGGAGCGTCTGTACCTGGCGTGTAATTCAGAAGCATCGTCTTTTGGCCAACCTTCTTACCACTCACAAACATTGCATCCAATGCCTTTCTTGATGGTTCGTGCAATCCAACTAGTCTACATTGGTTTCCAGGAAACATTGTCCCCATTCCTAACCTCCCACCCTGTTCAAAACTTCCCTCGGGCCAATCACACTCAACTCCCTGCTACTGCTCATTCACAGAAACATAGGTGCAGGAGGAGGCCATTCGGCCCTTCCAGCCAGCACCGCCATTCAATGTGATCATGGCTGGTCATCTAAAATCAGTATCCCGTTCCTGCCTCTCCCCCTTATCCCTTGATTCCATTAGCCCCGAGAACTAAATCTAACTCTCTCTCCTTCTACCAAGGGCCACATGCCATCAGATGTCTGCACCCTCCTCATCAACAAATTTGGACAATCGCCTACTCTGAGCGAAAAGGAAAATTTGTTGACAATGACACGAAAGGCTGAGAGAAAGATGCAGTTAATTAGAGGGAATACGTGCAGCTAGACACAAAAATGCCGCAGTAACTCAATGGGTCAGGCAGCATCTCTGGATAAAAAGAATGGGTGACGTTTTGGGTCTGAACCCTTAGTCTGAAAGTTAAAGCTGGGGGTCGGAAGGAGGGGGAGGAAATAAACTGGAGACGAGAAAACACCAGAATAAATGAGGGCCGGCTACAGAAGAACCTCAGGAGGGTGGAGCCCATAAAGGCTCGTTGTTGGCTGGGGAAGGTGTGAGAACGAGGGGTACATGGACGCGAACAGTGGGACTGCTTGGACAACTAGCTGTCCTGGGCCTCCTCTATGGTCGGAGTGAGGCCACATGCACAGGGGAGGAACAGCACCTCGCATTTCACTTTGGCAGCTCACAACCCAGTGGTATCAGTGTTAATTTCTCTAGTTTAGTTTAGAGATACAGCGCGGAAACAGGCCCTTATGGCCCACCGGGGCCGCGCCGACCAGCGATCCCCGCACATTAACACCATCCTACACCCACTAGGGGCAGTTTTTACATTTACCAAGCCAATTAACCTACATACCTGAACGTCTTTGGAGTGTGGGAGGAAACCGAAGATCTTGGAGAAAACCCACGCAGGTCACGGGGAGAACGTACAAACTCTGTACAGACGGCGCCCATAGTCGGGATCAAACCCGGGTCTCCGGCGCTGCATTCACTGTAAGGCAGCAACTCTACCGCTGCGCCACCGAGGGACATTACTCTAATGTCAAGTAATTTCTGCATTCTCTCTCTCTCTCTCTCTCTCTCTCTCTCTCTCTCTCTCTCTCTCGTCCCCACCCAGGGTAGTTGGTAAACTGGACAACGCTCGGCCTGGCCTGGGGTCGACATCAATAACGCCCTGGACCTTCTCTCCAACATGACCACCTTCACCCAAGACACACAGCGGTCAGCTGCTCAGGCCCAGGGAGGAATCAAGTTGGAATCTGACTGCAGCCATCTCCAACGATGTCAAAGAGCGTATTTAGCTACTGAACTGCAAACCTACCCAACCCTTCAACAATTGGAGCCCAATTGACTGCAAAACCACTAGCAATTGGGAGGAGTATCTTTAGTGTGAAGACAGCCCGGAGTTGCTTCAGAGGATTCAGAAAAACAAGATGCCACAGCAGACAGGGAAATGTCATTAAAATCACTAAGCATTCAGTGAAAGTCATGGAGTACTGATAGTCTTTGCTTTAAGAGAGGGGAGTGTGGAGGGATTTAGAGAGGTCACCTCAAGACTTCTGATCTTGGAAATAATCACATTTTACAACGCGAACACAACCTACATTATCCCTCAAGAGTTGTCATTTGGAAAGTAGATAATCATCATCATATCATATCATATATATACAGCCGGAAACAGGCCTTTTCGGCCCACCAAGTCCGTGCCGCCCAGCGATCCCCGTACATTAACACTATCCTACACCCACTAGGGACAATTTTTACATTTACCCAGCCAATTAACCTACATACCTGTACGTCTTTGGAGTGTGGGAGGAAACCGAAGATCTCGGAGGGAACCCACGCAGGTCACGGGGAGAACGTACAAACTCCTTACAGTGCAGCACCCGTAGTCAGGATCGAACCTGAGTCTCCGGCGCTGCATTCACTGTAAAGCAGCAACTCTACCGCTGCGCTACCGTACCGTAACTGGAGAGAGATCTCATGAATCATGATTTGACTTGTCAAACACCAATGGTTACAAAGTGATTGCAACATTCACAGGACGAGGTCCTTATTCCAAAGCAAACTTACTTGGCTATGTTCAGTCCTTTGAAAAACCGTGCTATGTCTTGGTCCGATGATTGCCAGGGCAACCCTCTGGCCCTGATTACCGTTTCACCATCCACTCCCTCAGCTTTGCTACTGCAAGAGAGCATTGAACACAAAGTGCCACTGATCAGCATAGCGTCGAGAAATCACTGTTATACAACATTTAGCGTCTGTGGACTTTCGAGATACAGCACGGAAACATTCCCCTACGGCCCACCAAGTCCATGCTGACCAGCGATCACCCCGTACACCAACACTACCCCACACACACAAGGGACAATTCACAATTTACCAAAGCCTACAAACCAGCGAGTCTCTGCAGTGTGGGAAGAAACCGGAGCACCCGGAGAAAACCCACGCAGTCACGGGGAGAACGTACAAACTCTGTGCAGACAGCACCCGTAGTCAGGATCAAACCCAGGGCTCTGGCGCTGTAAAGCAGCAACGTCTTCCAGCAGATGTCACTGGTTTAACAATAGACAATAGGTGCAGGAGGAGGCCATTCGGCCCTTCGAGCCAGCACCGCCCCATTCAATGTGATCATGGCTGATCATTCTCAATCAGTACCCCGTTCCTGCCTTCTCCCCATACCCCCCCGACTCCGCTATCCTTAAGAGCTCTATCTAGCTCGCTCTTGAATGCATTCAGAGAATTGGCCTCCACTGCCTTCTGAGGCAGAGAATTCCACAGATTCACAACTCTCTGACTGAAAAGGTTTTTCCTCATCTCAGTTCTAAATGGCCTACCCCTTATTCTTAAACTGTGGCCCCTTGTTCTGGACTCCCCCAACATTGGGAACATGTTTCCTGCCTCTAACAGGCTTTGCCAAGGGGAAATACCTTTCCACGCCGAGCTTTTATGATTCTGAATGTCATTCATTCCCTGACAATCAAAACCTCCACTCAGACCAATAACCGGGATACTTCCAGGATCACTTCCCTCCACCCCAGCTTCTCCCCAATTTCCTGCTGCCCCCCCCCCCCCCTCCCCTCCCCTCACGATTGTCCAAGAATCCTTTCCATGGGCCTTCACACCACACAGACCAGGACTCAGAATTGTGTAGCATAACAGGACCCATTAGGGCAAGAAAATGGTCCATCAACAGAACCTGCATCAGATTTCTTCCAGGTGTACTTGTTTATCCTCAAGGCACATTTCAATCCCCATCTCACACACCCTACAACCATCAGACTATTAAACACTACAACCTCCAAATAAGCTCTGAACTGCACAGACTGGGGGGCACAGCTTTTCCCTCTGCACTATTATTGTTTGATGGTATATATACACACCAAACCTTTGTGTTGTTTGTTATGGTGTCCACAGAGTACCATGTTTACATTTCTTTTGTCTGGCTACACGTTAAGAGTTTCATTGTTCCACTTCGGGACACGTGACAATAAAACACTCTTGACATTAGTAGCTACTTCTGCCACGATATTTCTTTTGACTGCAATTTCCCACAAATTACTGAAATACAACACCTTCTACGTACGAGTCAACAAACGCACTCACCAGGGACCAGTTTCAAACTTGTAGTTGACCGTTTCAAAGTTTTTGAAGCTGTAATCTGAAATGTAAAGTAAGGCAGCCATGTGTCATGCAGTGTCCAGAAGCAGATCAAGAATGTCAAATGCAACGGTCAAGATACTTACTGTAAGGCTCGCTAATTAAATGCAACACTATTTCACCCATGGTGGTCACTTCAGATGATCCAAACTCATTCGCTGCATCGGTCGTACTCAATTCCAAGACTGTACACGTCATTAAGGAGGTTGTTTTGGCATCATCTTGTAATTCAGGGGTAGGATGGGGAAATGGGGATTTTTAAAAGAGAGATTTTGTCAGGAGGGGATTACACCAGATAGCACGGTGGCACAGCAGTTGAGTTGGTGCCTTACAGCGCCCAAGATCCGGGTTGAATTCCGACTACGGGTGGTGTCTGTACAGAGTTTGGACATTCTCCTCGGTTTCCTCCCACACTCCAAAGACGCACAGGTTTGTAAGTTAATTGGCTCGGTGAAAACTGTAAATTGTCCCTCGTGTGCGTAGGGTGTGGGCACCACCAGTTGGCATGGACTCAGTGGGCCGAAGGGCCCTTATACACACTGTATCTCTAAAACTAAAAACTAATCTAAGCAAAACAAAACAGGGGATAGACACAAAAAAGTGAAGCTGATTCCAAAGACACTGTCGAAATGACCAAATTGAGCATTCAATGTCCAAGCTCCATTTATTTGCCTTCCATAATCAGAGATTCTCATACTGATTATATTTGCTTTGTTCCAATCGCCACAGTCCCAAGGATTTTGTAGAAGTGTAAAAAGCAGAAAATATGAACTGATACTCTATTACATTAGTTACGGTAAGGAAACAGGCTCTTCGGCCCACCGAGTCCACACCGATCGGCAATCACCACTACCCTAGGGACAATTTACAGGTCAATTAACCTACAAACCTGCACGTCTTTGGAGCATGGGAGGAAACTGGAGTGCCCGGAGAAAACCCACTTGGTCACAAGGAGAACTTAAAGTCCGTACAGACAACACCCATAGTCAGAAAATGCTGGAGTAACTCAGCAGGTCAGGCAGCATCTCAGGAGAGAAGGAATGGGCGACGTTTCGGGTCGAGACCCTTCTTCACACGAAACGTCGCCCATTCCTTCTCTCCCGAGATGCTGCCTGACCTGCTGAGTTACTCCAGCATTTTGTGAATAAATACCTTCGATTTGTACCAGCATCTGCAGTTATTTTCTTACACCCATTGTCAGGATCAAACCCGGGTCTCTGGTGCCGTGACGGAGTAAGTCTGCCACTGCACCACTTTGTTTTAAATAACTCCAGAGAAAAGAGGGACATCCCATGATAGATTGTGAAGATAGAGTATCTCCGAAATGCTGGAGTAACTCAGCGGGACAGGCAGCATCTCCGGATAGAAGGAACGGGCGACGTTTTGGGCCGAGACCCTTCTTCAGACTTGTGAAACTTCTGCTACAAGTTAATTTTGATCACAAACAGATCAATATAATCACTTTGCTGTGTGCGTTTACTACGTGTAGTGCAGAAAGAGGGGGGGGGGGGGGGGAAGAGATTTTTTTCTATTAGTGTAGAACTGATGGACGATAAATGGCCAAACATTAAATCAACCAATCAATGAAGAACTCCATCTCCAAGATGGATCAGCTTTCAGTTCTAGGAACAGCAAGTAGAACTGTTTCGACTGGAAGCTCAGTCCAACGCATTGAAAGAGGGGTGCCCAGGCACAAAGACACAAGCCAGAGGGGAGGATACATTCTGCCATGGAGCTGATAGAAAGTTCCTTCGTCGCTGCCGCATCAGGACAGCATTTCTCAAATTCCTTCTGCAGGTCGTAAAATGAATAGAACACATCTGATAGCACCAGGTTCTGGAGGGGCAAAAAGAAACCAGGATCAAATTAAATATTCTGAACACAATGGGTAATGTTTTGAAAAGGAGGGGCTGGAAAATAGTCCTCCTCCCTCTCAACTCACCCAACGCCAAAGAAATGTGCATTCGCTGGGGGTCGCCAGCTAAAGAACAATGAATCAGATCCATAGATTTATTGCAAGACCAATACCAGCCACCAAGAGAATAAGATGGAGCAGGTCCCGATATATCACCAAAGAAATCACGTTCACAGGTTATAGGAGTAGAATTAGGCCATTTGGCCCATCAAGTCCACTCTGCTATTCAATCATGGCTGAACTCTGCCTCCAAATCCCATTTTCCTGCCTCCCCCCTCCCCCCCCCCCCCCCATTACCCGTTCTAATCAAGAATTTGTCTATCTCTGCCTTAAAAATATACACTGACTTTAGTTTTTGTTTAGTTTAAAGATACACCGCGGAATAAGGCCCTTCGGCCCACCGAGTCCGCACCAACCAGCGATCCCCACACATTAACACTATCCTACACACACTAGGGACAATTTACACTTGTACCAAGCCAATTTACCTACATACCTGTACGTCTTTGGAGTGTGGGAGGAAACCGAAGATCTCAGAGAAAACCCACGCAAGTCACGGGGAGAATGTACAAACTCCGTACAGACAGCACCCGTGGTCGGGATCGAACCCGGGTCTCCGGCACTGCAAACGCTGTTAGGCAACTCTACCGCTGCGCCACCGTGCCTGCCCGGGGACATGGCCTCCACAGCCCTCTAATCATGAACTAATGCAAACGCAATTGGTATCGTGTTTAGACATAGAGACACCAAACTTTCAGAAGACTTCCCCCTTCAACTAAAACACCCTGAAATGAATCAATGAAGGCTTGAGCAGTTCAATAGAAAATAGAATTGCCAGCCTGACTTAATGGAATTTTTAAAAACAAATTAATGGGTGAATAAATAGAAATTTGCTCGAGGATTGTTAAGAGTGAAAAGTACAAGTAGATTAACTAGCTAGGACTGGAATATGGCAAACTAAGGAGATAATGCCAAGCATAATTAAGTAGACACTTTCTAAAGTCAACTCTGGAATATTTAGGTTTTATTATAATGTGAAAACCACATTATCCTGAGCAGATGACGACCAGATTATAGACCGTAGATGGCATCCTACCTCATCAACTAAATCAACCATATATCCTCCTGTTGGTGAAATTATTTTATAATTTCCATTGACAACTAGCCCAAAATAGAATTTAATCGCAAAGCACCAGCAATTAATCTGTGCTATTTGACCCATTCTTTATTATAATTCAATAATGTCCATCTTGTCAAGTGCCGACCCAAAACTTGGTTCCAACCAAGTTCAAAGATTGTATTACCTGCTCCTGTCCCCGTGAGAGGGCGTGTACTAATTTCCAACAGCCATGCTGTTTAGAGGGCATTACATTTGTCCCTGTCCTTTCAGCATCAAGTTACACATCGCTTCAGAGCCCGGGGAATTGCGATATTTACATTCAGGATTAACAAACCGTTTGGATCAGGTGTCACGCCACCTGAAAATGGAGCAAACCAGGAAGGAGATTTGCAAGGTAGCACTTATCGCTCTTGTTGTTTATGTGAAAGCACACCTCCAGATTCAGAGACAGTTGCTTCCCAGCTGTAATCAGGCAACTGAACCATCCTACCAACACCCAGAGAGCAGTCCTGAGCTACTATCTACAATAGACAATAGGTGCAGGAGTAGGCCATTCGGCCCTTCGAGCCAGTGTGATCATGGCTGATTCAGTGTGATCATGGCTGATCATTCTCAATCAGTACCCCGTTCCTGCCTTCTCCCCATACCCCCTGACTCCGCTAGCATTAAGAGCTCTATCTAGCTCACTCTTGAAAGCATTCAGAGAATTGGCCTCCACTGCCTTCTGAGGCAGTTGAAACCCTCATTGAAACCCTCTTTAATTGGACTTTATCTTGCGCTAAACGTTAATCTCTTTGTCATGCATTTAGACACTATAGGCTGCTCGATTGTAATCGTGTATAGTCTTTGCGCTGACTGGTTATCACGCTACACCAAGCTTTTCACTGTACCTTGGTACACGTGACAATAAGCTAAACTATCAACAAATGCAAGCCTTTCTTTCCTCGAAAAACGTGTCTCGTTTTAACAGGAATGTGAAAAACATAAAAGACAACGACAGGATCAACATAAATCTGACCTAGTATTATTATAGTCTCCATCCCAGCATTCAGCAGGCAAAAACAAAAAATCAGAAGCATACTGAACAATAAAGAGGAGGCATTATCAACTGAGGCAAAGTCAGGAAAGAGTCTGCTAGGATTAGAAGAGCAGAACCCTTAACATTCCATTTGCACACAATTCCAAAAGGAATGGTTTCATCGAGACTTCTACAGACCAATTTATTACCAACTGGTAGACACAATAAGCTGGAGTAACTGTCTGAAGGGCCTCGACCCGAAGCGTCACCCATTCCTTCTCTCCAGAGATGCTGCCTGACCCACTGAGTTGCTCCAGCTTTCTGTGTCTACCTTCTATTTTAAACCAGCATCTACTGTTTTTTTCCCTACACATTTATTACCGAGCAGTCATCCCCCTACACCTGCTCTTTGGGCAGTCTCACCCATTTATTTCCACACTTCTATTTCTTTCCTCAGTCCTACAAATACTACTGCAGTGTTTATCAAATTCTCTTCCAAATGTTATTGTTAAGTTCCTTCTTTGCCTTTAGGCAGTCTTTGTAAAATAACTAAGAGTCTATCCTGCTGCCTCTCGTTTGTTTGGAAATCATCACCAGTCCATGATTTCAGAATAACACACTCTAGGCTCTTTGCTGAGTAACTCCAGCACTCTGTGCCTACCTAGCCTCATCCACAGTTGTTAAATGCCTCTCTCAAGTCTTGCATTGGACTCTCGCAACAACCAGAATCTTCAGTGTCCAAGTATAACTTCTATCTTTCTGTCAGGTGTTATTCCAAAATAACTCCATCCAAGCCTTTGGTAAATTATTATCCCCAGAAAGGAATATTCCATTTGAAGTCAAACCCATATTGTACAAATGTTTAGCCAATTCTTGAAGGAAACCAAAATGAGAAATAGCAATCAGGTTATGTAATTGTACCGGATACACAACATTTGTGAGCACCACACTCCCATAGGAAGAAAGACCAAATGGAATTAAAACGACAACCATCTCCGGACAAGTGACTGGAAATCTCATTCACACCAGAGTAAAGTTGACAAATCTGATATCAATGCTCAAAAAAGTAGGAACATTAATAATTTGTTTGCTCAGGTAAAATCCGATTCAATTCTCAATTAGGATCAAATTAACTTCATCATAGAAATTGAAAGTGGAGTATTAATAAGCAAAAGTATAGATTTAACGCTGGAAACAAAAAGTACAAAGTTCTCAGAAATGCAGATTTTGAGCACAGAGAGTGATGAATCTTTAGAAGAGGGCTGTGCAGATGTACTGCAGAGTATATTCAATAGAATTTTGTTTAGAGATACAGTATGGAAACAGGCCCTCTGGCCCACAGAGTCCACACCAACCAGCCATCACCCGGTACACTAGCACTATCCTACACACGAGGAACAATTGACAATTTTACTAGGAGCCAATTAACATGCATGTCTTTGGAGCGTGGGAGGAGACCAGAGCACCTGGAGAAAACCCACAAGGTCACGGGGAGAACGTACAAACTCTGTGCGGACAGCACCAGAGGTCAGAATCACACCCAGGTCTCTGGAGCAGTAAGGCAACAACTCTACCGCCACATCACAAATGCTGAGGGGGGGGGGGGGATGAAGGGATAAAATCTTTGCACAGAGAAGTGACATTGAGATAGAATATTATTTCACTGAATGACTACAGGGAAGAGGAATCCAATGATCTTCCACTTTATGTTCCTTTGAAGAAGCCACCAAATGTAAAAAAATTGACGAAGTGCGAACTAGATCACAAGGTGCCGTGCCAAGTAACTTATAGATCAGATCGCACTGTGGAATAAAGAGTGTAAGAAAATAACTGCAGATGCTGGTACAAATCGAAGGTATTTATTGACAAAATGCTGGAGTAACTCAGCAGGTCAGGCAGCATCTCAGGAGAGCAGGAATGGGTGACGTTCCTTCAGTCTGAAGAAGGGTCTCGACCCGAAACGTCACCCATTCCTTCTCTCCTGAGATGCTGCCTGTCCTGCTGAGTTACTCCAGCATTTTGTGAATAAATACCTTCGCACTGTGGAATAACGGCCACTGCATCTGCAGGATGAATTGGGAAAGGATGCAAAGAACGAGAGCAATCGTGGATGCAAGGAGACCGATAATCAGCAACGTTGCAAGTCTGGGGAGAAGGGAAAGGGAGGGGAGAGAATGGCAACAGCCAAGAACCTGGGCATAGTGTCAATATAAGCAAACAAAAGAATATTAAATTATCAGGAACATGAAAAGAAATCACCACTTAGGGATGCGTGTTTGGAATCATAAGCTAAAAGTCAAAAGACGTGGAAAGCTTGAAGCATAGACAGTTGCCAAACAGGGTCCAGTCACCCGAGTGAAGATCTGTTCATGTTACCCACAATTCTCAGCTAATCACGTCACAGAAAGAATTATGTACAGGAGTTCATTTTCTAGCTTAAGCAGTCATTGGCAATTCAGGTCTAAGATAAGCAAAACTCACTACGTTCAATCGTATCCCAACGGCAGGAGAAACACTAAATGATCAATGTAATTTGTGCAGCTGAGAATCATGCCCATTTCTAACAAAAATTGCATGGTGGCGCAGCGGTAGAGTTGCTGCCTTACAGCGCCAGAGACCAAGGTCTGATCTCGACTAGGGCGCTGCCTGTAGAGTTTGTACGTTCTCCCCGTGACCTGTGTGGTTTTTCTCCAGGAGCACTGGTTTCCTCCCATATTCCAAAGGCCTGCAGGAACCGAGGGTTAATTGGCTTGGTATAAATGTAAATTGTCCCCACAGCGCGCAGGATAGTTCTAGTGTGCAGAGAAATTGCTGGTCGGCGTGCCGAGGGGCCTGCTTCCGTGCTGTATCTCCAAACTTAAATCAGTATGACAATAGGTGCAGGAGGAGGTCATTCGGCCCTTCGAGCCAGCACCGCCATTCAATGTGATCAGGGCTGATCATTCTCAATCAGTACCCCGTTCCTGCTTTCTCCCCATACCCCCTGACTCCGCTATCCTTAAGAGCTCTATCTAGCTCTCTCTTGAATGCGTTCAGAGAATTGGCCTCCACTGCTTCTGAGGCAGAGAATTCCACAGATTCACAAAAGTTTTTCCTCATCTCAGTTCTAAATGGCCTACCCCTTATTCTTAAACTGTGGCCCCTGGTTCTGGACTCCCCCAACATTGGGAACATGTTTCCTGCCTCTAACGTGTCCAACCCCTTAATAATCTTATACGTTTCGATAAGATCTCCTCTCATCCTTCTAAATTCCAGTGTATACAAGCCTAGTCGCTCCAGTCTTTCAACATCTGACAGTCCCGCCATTCCGGGAATCAACCTAGTATGTTCCCACATAGAGTGTGCTTCATAAAAGACAGTTAGGCACCAAGCACTTTAGCAGAAATCAGGTTTAGGCCACTATAAGCAATTGCCACAAGTGTTTTGTCTTTCCTTATCGAACATATATAACCTTAGCTGTCAAATTCCTTCACCTTTTTAGATGCTTCTGGGTGCAGTGCTTGCCGGATGAGTAATTGGCCATCGGTACAAAGGCAGTAGGAACTTTTCCCCAGTACTTTCAACTCACTCGACACAGCTTGGTTGATCTGAAAAGAAATGATTCATGTATTTATTCAGAGCGTTTGCAATTATTGGTTCACACCTTCCCAAAGAATGTGGGAGGGCTCGTGAAACACAAAAACTTTTTAACCACAGGTAGGTTGTATTGGCCAACATTCATAAAGTTCAGTACCTACGTCCTAAATATTGATTGTTCCCAATTAAAGTACTTGCATTCAGCATACATGGGTGGGGAGGGAGTTCCAAGAAACTTTCCTGCTCCCATATCTGCTGGCATGTTTCATTTCAGTGCAAATAAAACCATTTGGACAGCTTCAAGAACCAATCTATCCAAGACCACTGTACAAGTGGGAACAAGCACTGCTTTTAAAAGTTACATAATTGTGACGTTATTGTGCAAGATGATATCAAACTGACTCCGCACAGCAAAAATATCGGCAGGAACAGTTTAGAGAGTGGTGCCAGGATTAAATTTATCATTTCCAGAGAGACATACAGGAATAGCAAATGGAGAGGGGTATATGAAATGAGCTTTGCACAGATATGCTTATTACACAGCAGAGACTCAGTGGGCTGAAGGGTTTGTTCCACATTGTATGATGCCGACTCTAAAAGATGCACATGTCATTCTTCTTTAGACTGCTCAGTAAGATGTCAATTAGTTTTCAATCTATCCAAATGTCTCAATGAGCTACAGCAACATCCATGAGATGGGAAGGCCATGGTGAGAGAACAAATGTATTCACTGAAGGGCACAAAGTGCTGGAGTAACTCAGCAGGTCAGGCAGCGTTGCTGGACAGCATGGAGAGGTGGTCAGGGGTTATGGGGAGAATGGGGGGGGGTGAGAGATAAAGATCGGCCATGATTGAATGGCGGAGATTTAATGGGCCGAATGGCCCAATTCCGCTCCTATAACTTATGAACGTGTGATGTTACGGGTCAAGACACTTCTTCAGGCGTAGACCCAAAACGTCACCTATCCATGTTTTCCAGAGATGCTGCCTGACCCGCTGAGTTACTCCAGCACTTTGTGAAACGTCACCTATCCATGTCCTCCACAGATGCTGCCTGACCCGCTGAGTTACTCCAGTACTTTGTGAAACGTCACCTATCCATGTTCTCCAGAGATGCTGCCTGACCCGCTGAGTTACTCCAGCACTTTGTGTCCTTTCGTTTCATTAACCAGCACCTGCAATTCTTCGTTTCTACAACTTATTCACTGTAAAACTCTACAGAAGGACACGTTGTTAAGAACGAACGATTTTTCAAGCAATACGCACTACTTTTTTTGGTAGCAATGCGCATCCAATCGCAGTCCTGACCACAAGAATGATTTTTTTTTTTTTAAATCAAATTGTGGGACTTTGTGAAATAATTGTGAATTCATTAAGGGGATCACATCATTAAATTTTCCCCACAAGAGTTGTCGATTTATCAACTTTAACACTGTCTGACATTTGCCAAAAACATGCACTCTCTTTCATTACACAAAGAACTGAACGTGGAGCATCCACCCCTTGCAATTACAGGTGGCTCCACAGAGTCTGTCGACACTGCTTGCAACATCTTTATCACAATCACCTGCTTTACAGGTACTCAGTAACAACACCACACTGGACAATTCCAAACATTTGCATTCCGATTCAAGGAAAAAAAGCAAACTTGTCCATTCCCCCACTCCAACAGCTGTTTGCTCTCGTCTTTCAAACACAGACAAAAACAAAAAAAAAACAATGCAGAAGAACGAATTAGGAAAGGGTTAAAAGTCTTGAAAGTCTTGAAAGGGTTAAAAGGTTGAAAGTCTTCAAGTGGAAATACCAGTTTGGTAGCCTGGTGTCAATGCTGGACAAGGCAGAATAACACGTCTGACCACTTTAGAGAGAGGCAACTAACCTCCCAAAAACCAGACGCACAACACAACATCCACACACACTCGGGTTACTTTTCGTTGAAAACATATCTGGACGAACAGTTGTTACAAACAGGCCAAACAGTGGCAAAATAAATGAGCAACACTAAATCAGAAGACTTAGGATCTAAGATTACTTCATCATCACCTGTGTGAATCTTTTTTCACGCAGAAGGTGGTGGGTTTTTGGAATGAGCTGCCAGAGGTAGTTGTGGCGCCCGGTGCGATTCGGCCGCGGGGACTTCCATCCCCTTGCGGGGACTGTGCGGGTCGGTCGGGGACGAGCTGTCTGTCCGTGGGCGTGGGGAAGAGAGTGGAAGTTTTGTTGCCTCCATCACAGTGAGGGGGTGTTTGGAGTCACTGTGATGGACGTTTGTGTTGGGGTCATGTGTCTTGTGTTCTTTTTTTCTGTGACTGCTATGTAGTTTCGTTCGGTACTTCGGTACCGAATGACAAATAAAGCTCTGTTATACTGTTATACTGTTATACTAAAGCAACATTTAAAAGACATTTGGACAGGTACATGGATAGGAAGGGTTTAGAGGGATATGGGCCAAACACGGGCAGGTGGGACTAGTGGGACATGTGGGTCAGCACGGGCAAGTTGGGATGAAGAGCCAGTTCCATGCTGTACGACTGGGACTCTATCACTAGCTATTAATAAGTTATGTATAGTTTAATGTCACTCTACATATCACCTATTTATGACAATCCTTTGACCATCCCTTTAATTCAGATTCCACAGCTTCAGTAGTTCAACTTTAATCAAGTCTCCCTTTAAAACATTATGAACCTAAGAATCCATTGATGAATAGAGGCCAACTGCAAGATCTCAACAACAACAACGGGAGGAATAGTGGCAGATCTGTAGGTGGTTTGAAGAAGCAAAAAAGAGTTAGACAATAGACAACAGACAAATAGGTGCAGGAGTAGGCCATTCGGCCCTTCGAGCCAGCACCGCCATTCAATGTGATCATGGCTGATCATTCTCAATCAGTACCCCATTCCTGCCTTCTCCCCATACCCCTTGACTCCGCTATCCTTAAGAGCTCTATCTAGCTCCCTCTTGAATGCATTCAGAGAATTGGCCTCCACTGCCTTCTGAGGCAGAGAATTCCACAGATTCACAACTCTCTGACTGAAAAAGTTTTTCCTCATCTCCGTTCTAAATGGCCTGCCCACCCCTTATTCTTAAACTGTGAAACTGTGGCCCCCAGTTCTGGACTCCCCCAAACACTGGGAACTTGATAATCTTATATGTTTCAATAAGATCCCCTCTCATCCTTCTAAATTCCAGTGTATACAGTTCATTTGCCATGTTAAGCACATGTTGGGACTCGTGAGCAAAGGCGATATCAATGTAATAGGTTGCAAAGTGCCTGAAAATGGAGAAGAGGTGTATGGAAGAGCACTATAAGGATTAGCACGTAATGATTTAACCACTTTACTGTGCAATGACTCATGGACTAGCACTGGAGAAGCTTACAGTTCCTTTGGAAGGAAGAGATTGTAAAGTTCAAAGCATGAGCTTGCAGATATTTGAAACAAGGCTGGGAGTTCCCAAGCATTGCATGGTCAAGGACAAAGTTTAATCCACGACCACAAAGGACAATGTGTGATCAGGAAGACAACAGAATTCTGAAGGGGCATGGAACTGCAGATGCTGGTTTACAAAACAAAAAGACAAAATGCTGGAGTAACTCAGTAGGTCAGGCAGCATCTCTGGAGGACATGGACAGACAATGTTTTGGGTCAGAATTCTGAAGCTTACTTTTCGTAGGTGGAAGATGCAATCCTTCAAGGAAGTGCATTCCAGTCAATACATTTAGAGGCAAAAAGCATAATCACGGTTAACATACACCAACTCAAATGGTGTATAGAAATGCCTAAAGTTGTAATTTCCCACAAGTTATTGACATCAAGTCGTAAAAGAGGGAAATCTCCAACTTTAACTACAAAGATTTCCCAGTCAAAATATTAGCTGTGGATGCAGCACAACTTGGAAACAAGATCGGAAACAAAATAAGTAAATTTGAAGCAAGATTTTCCACAATAAAAAGGTTTGAAATATTTAAACCATTAAATGTTTAATGCCACTAACTTCAACTATCTTGACAAAGATTTTAAAAGTGGGGGGGGGGGGGGGGAGGAATCAGTTTGCTAGATTAGAACGAGATTACTATAATACCCAAAGTTGTTCTGCAGCACTATTAAAATAAGGACTTAAGAATTGTAAAGTCATGGGGGGCAAATTTATTTTTTCAGGATTTTTTTTTGAAAAGCTTGACTTTTACTGAAAGCAATTATTGAATAGTTATAAGCAGGCAGGCAGAACAGAGCTGTGCAGTGTCATAATCTCTTCCCCGCCACCACATAATTATTCCTTTGACAAAGTAAAGCGTCTTTGAGTATATGAAAAGCGCTATATAAATAAAATGTATTATTATTATTATTATTAAAAAAAGACTGGAGCTGGAGTAACTCAGCGGGTCAGGCAGCATCTCTGGAGAACATGGATAGGTAACTTTACACAGAGTGCCGGAGTAACTCAGCGGGTCAGGCAGCATCTCTGGAGAACATGGATAGGCGATTTTTCAGATCAGGACCTTTTTTCAGGCACTGAAGAATTACTCCAGCAGTGCGTCTTTTAAAAAAATAATGAACTTGCATTTGCAGTTCTCTGTGTCTACCATTATTCATTGGCCCTGCTCATCCCCCACCTGCATGAAGTCAATCATAATAATATCTTAAAATGGGTCGTTTACAACTGCTGGTGGAATCAGGAATTCTCACCAGAATCAGGAAATCTGTGTAATTCTCTGCCTCAGAAGGCAGTGGAGGCCAATTCTCTGAATGCATTCAAGAGAGAGCTAGATAGAGCTCTTACGGATAGCGGAGTCAGGGGGTATGGGGAGAAGGCAGGAACGGGGTACTGATTGAGAATGATCAGCCATGATCACATTGAATGGCTGTGCTGGCTCGAAGGGCCAAATGGCCTCCTCCTGCTCCTATTGACTATTATCAGGGTTAACAGCAAAGAACCCGACCATCCCCTTCAAGCTGTTGCACTGGCTACCCAACAAACACCTGGAAAGCAGGAGATTTTTCTGCAAAGCCATGACTTTGGAAACCAGGGTAAATTCCATTCCTTGGGTATGGATTCCATCCCTGCCCCTGGAAACTGCCTTGCGGCCAAACTGATCCTGCCCCGGTATAACCTCCTGTGTTCTGGCCTCCTCCTCAGTTCATGTCGCTGTCAGAAACCTTACCCACGTGACGCTGAGACTTGTTCACAACTGATAGGAGTAGAATTAGGCCATTCCGCCCATCAAGTCCACTCCGCCATTCAATCATGGCTGATAAATGCCTCCTAATCCCATTTACCGGCCTTCTCCCCAAAACCCTTGACACCTGCTCCAATCAAGAATTTGTCTATCTCTGTCATAAAAAAATCCATTGAGCCTGCTATCTCCACACCATCCCACTTTGTTCCCCTTATTTTAGGCAGCAACGCTAAACAGTGTCGTAACTCTGCTCATTAACCTACATTGGATCAAGCGGATTGCTGTCTTAAAATAAAAATGCTCTTTATTACACTACACCCATACCCATGACACTTCTTTCCTCCATTATTGCCAACACTAACATTGCCCGACATATTCACCAGCTCTGGTATCCTTGATGGCTAGAACAATGGATCATCGAGCTGCCAGAGCTCCAAAATTGCCCCTAATCGGCTTTCTTCTAAAGCAGTCTTTAAAACCGACCACAGAGATAGACAAAAAAAAATGCTGGCGTAAATCAGCAGGTCAGGCAGCATTTCTGGACTAAAGGAATGGGTGACGTTTCAGGTCAGAACCCTTCTTCAGACTCAAAAGCTACCAGTTGGTGGGCTCTCCAAATAACCCCTCTCTGCCAATGCCAACTTGTGTTTGCATTCTCATGATGTGCTGAGGTAATTTACTATATTAAAAGTTGCAAAACAAGTTATAGTTACCACCCATGGATAAGGCTTGCTATCCAAGTTAAAGTTTCTATAGAAGTACAGGAGTTGCTTCCTTGTATATGAAACTTTGATATAGTTTAGTTTAGAGATAGAGCGCGGAAACAGGCCCTTTGGCCCACCGGGTCCGCGTCGACCAGTGATCCCCGCACATTAACACCATCCTATACCCACTAAGGACAATTTTTAACATTTACCAAGCCAATTAACCTACAAACCAGCACGTCTTTGGAGTGGGGGAGGAAACCGAAGATCTCGGAGAAAACCCACGCAAGTCACAGAGAGGACGTACAAACTCCACAGACAGCACCCGTAGGGTCTTTACAGATGCTGACAGACCCGCTGTGCATTTATAGACAATAGATGCAGGAGGCCATTCGGCCCTTCGAGCCAGCATCGCCATTCAATGTGATCATGGCTGCTCATTCTCAATCAGTACCCCGTTCCTGCCTTCTCCCCATACCCCCTGACTCCACTATCCTTAAGCGGACCAACCGAAGACAATACAGGCCAAAGTCAATGGCATGATTCCCCTCCCCATTGCAAGCAGGTTCTTGCAGGACTTACAAGAAGTCACACCAAACAATAACTCGATTGCTTCAACCCATTAACTCAATGGTGTTCAAAGCAGGAGATTCCAGGTGTTTGCGAGGGGGGAGACTCGTTCAGGAACTGGGGTAGTGCACAAGGAGTCCAGGTTACATGGGCAAAAACCTGTTAACTACAGGTCCAACAGATGTTACTGTAAACAATGCCTTTCTTTTAGATAGACACAATAAGCTGGAGTAACTCAGCAGGACAGTCAGCATCTGGGTAGAGAAGGAATGGGTCGAGACCCTTCTTCATCCATCACCTCTTTGGAAGGTCTGAAGAAGGGTCTCGACCCGAAACGTCACCCATTCCTTCTCTCCTGAGATGCAGCCTGACCTGCTGAGTTACTCCAGCATTTTGTGAATAAATACCGTCGATTTGTACCAGCATCTGCAGTTATTTTCTTACACCTCTTTGGATGCAGATACTTGCATGTTAAAAACCTTCCAAGGAACACTCTCCACTTGCATGACTTCCTCTACCTACCCTTAACATCTTAAACTGAATCAATATGTAACCACCACTCTGCAGTAGATTACAAGGGCCTGAGGAGATTAGATTCTGCTCATTGCATTGACTGCAACCCATGGCTTCCCTTCCACCAAGCCGATGGGTTTGTTAAACTTGGAGGCAATGAGCGGGGAGAGGAAACGGACATCAATTAAATCAAGAGGGATTTAACAAGATCTAGTTTCCCCTAACTGAAAGCAACGTGCCTCGTTACCGCTAAATAAACAGATTGGTCTCCACTTGCCTATGGCTCAGACAAGACAGAGAGCCGGCGCCTATACAAAGGTATTTATTTGTCAAAATGTGCCGGAGACCAATTGGAACAACGAATATCTCACTTGCTGTAGCTTTATAGGCGCTTTAGATGCAGCAACAATAAAACACAACACAACAAATTATCAGTTATTCCCCCCATAAACGCGACCATTTTGTCAAAATCACATAACGACTGCAGCATAATATCGAACTCTAATTTATTAATCTCTGCAAAATCTATATGGAGTTTTTAACGTTTGAAATTCTTTTTTTTTTATCGCCCAACCGTTGAGCATTAAGTTAAACGTTGCATTGGTGGTCATTTTCGTTGGGGAATCGCGTTTACAGGTGACTGGAGCGGATTGGATACAATGGTGAAACGAGGGTATTTATTACACAAAATGCTGGAGTAACTCAGCGGGTCAGGCAGCATCTCAGGAGAGAAGGAATGGGTGACGTTTCGGGTCGAGACGAGGGGTAGATTAACCGTCTGGCCTCCCACCCCCCTCCCCCCCGACTCCAAAGATTGTGATTATTTAAAAAAATTAAAACAATTCGTTTTAACCAGGATACAAAACCCAATGAGGTTTTGAGATTCATTTCATGTAAATAAACCCTGCAGAAGTAGTGGCTGAGTTTGGGCCAATGTTTCCCTTTGCTAGTAAACCCTCCCCTCTCCTCCCCTCCCCTCCCCTCATGTCCGAACAACGAGCAGGTGAACACATTTGAGTATCAGCTCGCACAGTGACAGCCTTTTTTTTCTTCTGAAGGTCAATACAAGACTCTGAAGTGAAGACACATGGGCGTTATTAGCCGCTGACTACACCTCTACCACCACCCTGCCCCTCCCTTCTCAAAGACACTCTCTGCTCCCAAACTCTGCTGCTAAAATACACTGAAACCATCCGACTTGCTTGTACCAACCAACCCACGCAGGTGGGATTAAAATCTGTTCGTGCAAACCCTTCCTCGCCCAGAGTTGGGCTGAAAGCAGTTAAGGTGGGAATTTCTTTCGGGATTCAGGATTTGAGTTACTTCCTGAATTTGCAAATAGGTGGCCTGTCATTTTAAAAAATAATAATAAAATTCAACCGCGTGTTCTCGCTGGGAACTCTCATTTGAAAGTTCCCCATTTATATATTTTTTAAAAACAAACTTTTTTTGTTTGGATGATGGGGGGGGGGGTTAAAACGCCACACAGTCAGACTCACCTGTACAATCACCTGGTCGAGCGGCTCCGCCTTGTCGATCTCCTCCGTGTCTGTACCCAAATCCTCTTTACATTGCTCGCTAAGTTCGGGGTTGTCGGGTTTTACAAAGACTCGGTGGACCTCGCCTACCTGTTTAACGTGTGGGGAAGAGGTTGGGGAGGGGAGGGGAGGAGAGGGGAGGAGAAGGGTTGCAAACATTGCGTAAAACAAGTCGCTCCAAAGAGGGTTAAAATAAAACACTCACATTGAAACACAAAAGAGCATTCGTTCACACGGCGAAAACTGGCCTTATGTTACAAAAATCAAAATCAAAAGACACACACACACACAGAGATAGGCACACACACACACACACACACACACACACACACACAGATAGGCACACACACACACACACACACACAGAGATAGACACACACACACACACACACACACACACAGAGATAGACACACACACACACACACACACACACACAGAGATAGACACACCCACACACACACACACACACACAGAGATAGACACACACACACACACACACACACACACACACACAGAGATAGACACACACACACACACACACACACACAGAGATAGACACACACACACACACACACACACACACACACACACACACACACACACACACACACACACACACACACACACACACACACACACACACAGAGATAGACACACACACACACACACACACAGAGATAGACACACGCACAAACAAAACAAAAACAAAATTCCAGATCGATTGCGTACCTTCTTGTTGTCTAGGTCCACAACTTGCCACACCAACAGAACTAGCTCCCTTTCATCCGAACCAAGTTTAGCCCCCTTTTCACCAGCTGTTGCCCCAGATAAAACCACCAGAAATTCGTGCGAAGCCATCACGCCGAGGAACTACAAGCAGAGGAGGATTAAACAAACAGGGAGGGGGGGAAAAAAAGAAAAAAAGTGTTCACCTTTCGAGTGATCACCTCTACCGAAAGAAAAAAGAAAGAAAGAGAGGATACAAGAAAGTCCTTTTTTTCTTTCTTTCATTTACAACAACAACAACAAAAAAATAATAATAACAATAAAGGTCTCTGGTGCTACCTGTGCTCGAGGAAGTTGCTCGTCCTCCAGGCCAAGCTGACAAAACTCGCCCCTTTCACTCTGACATGAGAAAAGCGATGGCTGCTGTCTGTCCTCATTTACCTGCCCGTTGATCAGACCATGTGACGAGCACAGGAGCAATCGCCTGGGAGATTCCATTGGTTCTTTTTACAAACAAGGAAACAGGGACGTGGCATTAAACACACACAAAAAAAAAGTGGAACAGCCCAATCGCTGGCCGCTCCACCTTGTGCTCAGAAGAAGACGACCAAGCACCTATCTATCGGTAAACACAAAACATTGCTGGAGTAACTCAGGCAGCATCTCAGGAGAGAAGGAATGGGTGACGACGTTTCGACTCGAGACCCTTCTCAAGATGCTGCCTGACCCCTCTGAGTTAC